>NW_026691925.1:0-7903 GCF_021218885.2 Marmota monax
AAACTGACCGTAACAAAAAATAAACCTAACACTAGACCTAGCCATAACCCTAACCATAACCCTAGTCCTCATAAACCCATAGCCCTAACCCTACCTCTAAACCTAACACAAAATCTAGCCCTAAACCTAGCCCTAAGCATAACCCCAACCCTAATCGTATCCCTCACACTAATCCTAACCCTCAACTTAGACCTAAACCTAGCTAAAACCCTAAACCTAATTCTAAACATAACCCTAGCCCTATCCCTAAACCTAACGCTAACCCTAGCCCTAATCATAATGTTAATACTAGCCCTAATGCTATCTCTAAAATTATCCTTTACAATAAACCTAACCCTAAACCTAATGATAACCCTAGCTCTAACTCTAACTGTAAACCTAATCCTACACCTAACCCTAAACCTAACCCTCATCATAGCCCTAAACCTAGATCAAATCTTAAAATACACTCTAACTAACCCTAGCCCAAACCCTAACACTAACCCTAAACCTAAAACTACTCCTAACCCTAACTTGACATCTAATCCTCTCCATTAACCTAAATCTAAAGGTAACCTTAGCCCTAACCATAACTCTAACCCTAACCTTAACTGTAAATCTAACCCTAGACATAACACTAAACCTAACTCTCACCCTAGCACTAAACCTAGTTCAAAACATAACCTAAAATCTAAACCTAACCCAAACACTAACCCTAGCCCTAGCCCTAACTCTAATCCTAACTCTAGCCCTAATCCTAACCAAAATGCTAGCCCTAACCCTAGCTCTAATGCTATCCATTACCCTAAAAATAACCATAACACAAATGCTAACCCTAGGCCTAACCCTAACCCTATAACTAACCCTAACCATATATATTATCCTAATCTTAACCTGAATCCTAAACTTAAACCTATCCATTACCCTAAACCTAACTCTAACCCAAACACTAATTTGAGCCCTAACCTAAAACTTAACCTAACCCATAACTGAAACCTGAAGCTGATCTTAAAAATACACCTAATTCTAAACTTGATCCTTACCCTAAACCTAACCCTTATAAAAGACCTAGCCATGAAACTAACCCTATAACTACCCCTAGCCATAAAACTAAACCTGACATTATCCCTATCCCTAAAATTTTCCCGAAACCTAACAAAAGCCCTAGCTCTCATCCTAACACCAAATCTAGCCTTAATCCTAACCCAATCCTAACCCTATCCCTAAACATAATTCTAATCATCTCCCTAGCCCTAAATCTAGCTATAACCCCATCTCTTCCCCTAAACCTAATCCTAAACAAAGCCCTAAAATTAGGCCTAACCCTAACACTAATCCTAGACCTATTCCTAGGCCTAGTTTAGCCCTAACCCTAATCCTAAACCTAGCCTTAAGACTAAATCTAATTCTTGCCTAACCCTATTTCTAGTTCTAACCCTATCCCATCCCATAACCTTAGCCTTAGTCCTAAAACATAACCGAGCTATAGCACTAACCCTAATCCTTAACTTAAACCCCAAATCCTAACCCTACATCTAGTCCTAAGCCTACCCCTAATTCAAGTCCTATTCCTAACCTAAAACTAACCCTAAACCTGACTCTGAACCTAACACTAATCATAGCTCAAAACATCACCCTAAACTTAAACCTAATCCTAAAACTAGACTTCATCCTAATTGTAACCCTAAATTAGCCACAATCATAACCCTAGTTCTTACATTAGCCATATCACTAACACTAGCCCTAACAAAACCCAAAACCAAGCCCTAATCTGAGCCCAAACACTAGCTTTAACCCTATCTCTAACCTTAAATGTAGCTCTTACACTTACCCTAAACCTAACCCTAACTTAATTCCTTACACTAACCCTAAACCTAACCCTAACCAAAACCCTAGCCCTAACCCTAGCTCTAACCCTACCCATTACCTTAACCCTAACCCGAACCCTAATGATAACCCAAACCCTAACCCTAAATCTACCCTAACCCTAATCCTAGACATAGCTATAAACCTAAACCTTGTCATAGACCTAACCCTAGCTCAAACCCTAACCATTACACAAAACCTAACCCTACACCTATCCCTAACACTACCTTAAGAGAAAAACTAATACTAACCTTAACCCTAACCCGACATCAAACCCTATCCAGTACCCTAAACCTAATGATAACCCTAGCCCTAATCCTAACACTAACCTTGACCCTAACCGTAAATATAACCTAGACCTAACCCTAAACCTAACATTCGCCCTGGTGTTAATCCTAGCTCAAACCCTAAACCATAACCTAAACCTAAAACTAACACTATTCCTGGGCATAAGCCTAACCCTAACCCCACCTCAAGCCCTAATATTAACCATAACCCTTGCCCTAACCCTAGGTCTAACACTCTCCATTACCCTAAACATAACCCTTACTCTAATGCTAATCCTAGGCCTAAATCTAACCCTTTCACTAACTCTAACCCTATCTATTACCCTACACCTAACCTGAACCCTAAACCTAACCCTATCATACCATATCCCTAACCCTAATGCTAATTTGAGCCCTAATCCTAAACCCTAACCTAAACCAAAACTGAAACCTGATTCTAACCCTAATCATACCCCCAGCTCTAAACCTAACCCTTATCCTAGACCTATCCATAAATCTAACCCTCAATCTATCCCTAACTGTAACCCTAGACCAGACACTAGCCCTAGACCTAATTCTTTCCATAACCCTAAAACAAACCCTAGCCCTCATTCTAGCCCTAAACCTAGCCTTATTACTAACCTAAAAGATAATCCTAGCCCTAACCATAATTCTAACCTTCGACCTAGCCCTAACATTAGTTATAACTCCATCCTTTCCCCTAAACCTAACCCTATCCCTAAACCTAAACCTAAGCCTAAAACTAGGCCTAAACCTAGTACAAAGCCTAGACATAATCCTAGCCTTAATTTAGCCCTAAACCTAACTTAACCTTAGCTCTAAGACTAATTCTTACTCTCACACTAGTCCTATTCCTAGTTCTATCCCCAACCCTTACCATAAACCTAAAACTTGCCCAAACCTTAGCCTTAACCCAAGCCCTAGCCCTAATCCTACATCTAATCCTAACTCTAAATGTAACCATAAACCTAAGCCTAAATCTATCACTTACACAAGCTGTAACACTAACACTAATCCTAAAACTAGCCCTAACCTAGCCAAGCCCTACAACAAAACAGAGCCATAGCCCTAACCCTAACATTTTACCTAAACCAAATCCTAAGTCTACACCTAGCCCTAAACCTAGCTCTAATTTGAGTCCTATCTTTAACCCTAAAACTAACCCTGACCCTTACTCTGACCCTACACTAACTCTACTAATCATCACCCAAAACCCTAGCAGTACCCTAACCCAAAACCTATTCTAATCAGAGCCCTAACACTACCTTTAACACTAACAGTAGCTGTAAACCTAGATCTAACACTTACCCTAAATCTAATGCTAACCCTAACCCTTGAAATAACTCAAAACCTAACACTAAACCTAGCCCTAATCCTAACATTAACCCTAGCCCTAAACCTAGCTCTAATCCTATCATTACCTTAACCCCAACCATAACCATAATGCTAACCCTAGGATAACCCTAACCCTGTTCCTAACCCTAAACCTATCCATTACACTAAAACTAACCTGAACCCTAGACCTAACCATATCCATAAACCTAATCCTAATCTTATCTTTAATGCTAATTTGAGCACTAAACTTAAACATTAACCTAATCCAACCTGGAACCCTGTACTTTACAATAATAATGCCCCTAGCTCTAAACCTTACCCTAAACCTTAACCTAATTCTTACAATATACCTAGCCATAACCCTAACCTGTGGTTAGCCATAATCCTAGGCCTGACATTAGCCCTAGCACTAATGAAGCCCTAATCCTAACACAAACACTAGCCCTAATCTTAGCCCTAAACTTAGCTTTAATCCTAACCCTAACAATAACACTAGCCCTAACCCTAATTTTAACCCTTGCCCTAGTTCTAAACCTAGCGATAACATCATGCCTAACCATAACCATAACCCTAAATATAGTCCTAAACCTAGGCTTAGCCTTAATACTAACCCTAGCTCTAAACCTAGCCATAATAAAGCCCTAACCCTAATCCTACCAAATCCTAACCCTAAGACTACCTCTAACTCTCGCTCTAGCCCATCCCTAGATTTAACAGTATCCCTTATGATAACCCAAACCCTAGACCAAACCCTAGCCATAACCTAGATTTAACCTAACTCTAAATCTAACTCTAAACATAAGCATAAACCATACCCTATCACTAGCTTTAACCCTAACACTAATTTGAAAACAAGCCCTAACCCTAGCCCTAGCACTCAAGCAAAACCGAGCCATACCACTGACACTAACACTTAACATAAACCATAGCCTAAACCTACACCTAGCCCTAACACTAGCCCTAATTCAAGTCCTAACCCTAACCTTAGAACTAATTCTAACCCTGACTCTGACCCTAACACTGACCCTAACTCTATACATCACCCTATCCCTAAACCTAATCGTAACACTACATCTTGCCCTATACCCAACCCTAAACTAGCCCTAATTGTAATGCCAGTTCGTACATTAGCCATACCCCTAAACCTAACACAAAACCTAGCCCTAATACAAGTCCTAACCCTAGCTTTAACCCTAACCCTAGCCCTAATCCTAACCCTATCCCTAGTGTTAACCCTAGCTCTAACCCTATCCCTTACCCTAAGACAAACCCTCACTCTATTGCTACCCTATTCCTAACCCTTATCTTAAGCCTACTCCAAATCCTAACTTTATTACTAGTCCTAACCCTAGCCCTCATTATAGCTCTAAACTTCACTCAAACCCTAACCCTAACCCTGACCTTATTCTGACTCTAGCACAAAACCTAGGTTTAAAACTGACCCTAACCCTTATCCAAAACCTAACACTAGCCCTGCCAGTAATCCTATATCTAAACTCAACACTAACACTAGCCCTAGACCTAAACCTTATTCTAAATATAGCCATAACCCTAGCCTTAGCCCTAACAATAACCCTTAACCTAAACCAAACACTAACCCTATATCTAGACCGCACCCTAGTCCACATTCTGGACCTAAACCTAATCCTAACCTGAACCCTGACACTTACCCTAACAAAAATCCTAGCTCTAAACCTTATCCTAACCCAAAAATTAACCCTAACACTAGAAAAACCCTAAATCTAGCCATAACCATAACTATAGCTCTTAAATTACTAATACACCTAACACTAGCCCTAAACCCCACACAAAACCTAGCCATAATTGTAGCACTAAACCTAACCCTAAGCATAACTGTAACCCTAAACCTAGCCCTAAACCTAACCCTAACCATGGTCCTAGCTCTAACCCTAGCTCAAACCTTAACCTTACCATAAACATAACCCTAGCCCAAACCCAAAACCTCAACCAAACCCTAGACATAATCCTAACTTTAACCATAGCACAAATCCTAGCTCTAACTCTATCCACTACCTTAACCATAACACTAAACCTAATGCTAACCATAGCCCTAACCTTAATCCTAACCATACCCTAGCCCTGACTGTAACCCTAACCCTCCCTCCAGCCCTAACCCTACCTCAATCCCTAACCATTAAACCTAAGCTAACCCTAACTCTAACTGAAGGCCTAACACTAACCTAACCCTAGCCCTAATCCTAACCTGAACCATAGACATAACACTAGCTCAAAACCTACCCCTTACCCTAACCCTAAACTTTACCCTAATGGTAACATTAGACCTAAAACTAAACATACCCTAAACATAAACATAAACCTAACCCTAGAACTAGCAGTGAACCTGCCCTAAACCTAACCTAAGCTAGCTCAAATCCTAACCCTAAACCTAAACCTAACCCTTACTCTAACCTAAACTTATCCTTAACTCTAACCTGACATCTAAATCTATTACCCAAACCCTAATGATAACCATAGCCCTACCCCTAACACTAACCCTAACACTAACCATGACCATAACCCTAGCACTAACCTTACCCTAGCACTAACCCTAGATCAAACCCTGAACCATTTCCGAAACCTAAACCTAACTCTAACCCTCGCCCTAACCCTGACCCTAACCCTAACTATAGCCCTAATCCTAACCATAACCGTAGCCCTAACCCTAGGTCTAACCCTATAAATTACCCTAATGATACCATAACGCTAATGCTAACTCTAGACCTAACCCTAAACCTATCACAAACCAAAACCATATCTATTACTCTAAACCTAACCTGAACCCTAATCCTAACCATATCCATTACCCTAACCCTAACTCTAACATTAATGCTAATTTGAGCCCTAAACCTAAACCTTATCAAACCCAAACCCCAATCCTGACCATGACCCTAATAATACGCCTGGCTCTAAACCTGACCCTTTCCCTAAACGCAACATTTAAAGTTGACCTAGCCATAAACCTAACCCTAAGACTCTCCCTAGCTATAAACCTAGACCTGATATTAGCCATACCCTAATTCTTGCCCTAAACCTAACACAAAATCTATCCCTAATCCTAGTGTTAAACCCAGCCTTAACCCAAACCCAAACCATAACCCTAGCCCTAACCCTAAAGCTAATCATAAAACTAGCCCTAACCCTAACCATAGCACTAAAACAAAACTGAGCAACAGGCCTAACACTAAACCATAACTTAAACCAAACACTAGCACTACACCTAGAACTAACCCTAGCCCTAATTCAAGTCCTAATTCTAACCTTAAATATAACCCTGACCTGACTCATATCCTAACACTCATCCTAGCTCTAAACAGCACCCTAAACTTAAACCAAAACCTAACAGTAACCCTAGCCCTAAATTTGAGTCCTAACACTAACCATAAAACTGACACTGACCTGACTCATATCCTAACACTATCTCTAGCTATAAATATCAATCTAAATTTAAACCTAACCCTAACACTCACCTACCCCTAACCTAACCCTAAAACTAACCCTAATTGTAAACCTAGTTCTCATATTTGTCATTGCCCTAACCCTAGCCTTAAACCTCACACAAAAACTAGCCCTAATCTGAGCCCTAAAACTAGCTTTAACCCTAACCATAACCCTAGCCCTAGCCCTAAACCTAAGTCTAACCCTATTCCTTACCCTAACCAAAAACCTAAACTTATTGGTAACCCTAGACCTATTCTTAATTCTTAGGCTAAACAAATATTAACCCTATAAATAGTCCTAACCATAGATCTAATTCTAGCTCTAACCCTTACCAAAATCCTAAACCTAACCCTGACCCTTATTCTGACCATCACACAAACCAGAGGTCTAAACCTGACCATAACCCTAAACCAAAGACTAACACTAGCCCTACTGGTAACCTTATACCTAAACCTAACAGTACCAATACCCCTAGATCTAAACCTAATTCAAAATCTAGTCTTAACTTTAGCTTTAGACCTAAAGAAAAACCTAGCCTTAGCCCTCACAATAACCCTTAACCTAACCCAAACACTACCTCTACTTCTAGACCTAAACCTAGTCCTAATTCTGGCCATAACCCTAACCCAAACACTGTCCCTTTCTGTAACACAAATCCAAGCTCTAAATTTTATGCTAACCCAAAATCTAGCCATAACCCTAACTCTAGGTCTTACATTACTAAACCTATCCATTTCCTTAAACTAACCTGAACACTAAACCTTACCTTATTAATTACTCTAACCCAATCCTTAACCCTAATGCTAAATCAATCCCTAAACCTAAACCATAACCTAAACCAAACCCTAAACCAGACATGTACTCTAACAATACACCTAGCTTTAAACCGGACCCTTTCCCGAAACGTAACCCTTACAATGGACCTAGCCATAAACCTACCCTTAACACTATCCCTAAGTGTAACCCTAACTGACATT
>NW_026691926.1:0-19358 GCF_021218885.2 Marmota monax
GGTTTAGGGCTAGAATTAGGTTTCCAGTACGGGATAGGATTAGAAACTAGGGACTTGGGTGTGTTAGGGTGAGAGTCTAGAACATTAGCGGCTAGGGATTTGGGACTTAGGGTTATGAATAGCGATCTAATCCTTAGTGCACTAATGATTAGGGCTAGATTAGTTCCTGGTTAGGCCTAAGGTAGGTTTAGGTTGTTAGGGATTAAGGGTAGATAGGGCTTGGGTTTGCGTTAGTGTTTAGGCCTAGGATTAGGCTATGCTAATTGTCAGGCAATCTATGGATTGGGGAGAGTGTTTAGGATTAGTGTTATGGCTACAGTAAGGGATAGGATTAGAACTAGGGATGGGGCTAGGGTGAGAGTTAGACATAGGGCTAGGGTTTGGGATAGGGTTATGAATAGGACTACATTAGTGCTAAGATTAGGGCTAGGGTTAGTTCCTGGGTTAGGCCTAAAGTTAGGTTTAGGGTTAGGATTAAGGGTAGATTTAGGGCTTGGGTTTGTGTTAGGTTTAGGGCTAGGATTAGGGCTATGGCTAATGTCAGGTCCAACCTATGGTTGGGGATAGTTTTAGGATTAGTGTTATGGCTATGTCTAGTGTAAGGGTTAGGTTTAGTGTAAAAGTCATCCTTAGAGCTAGGAGATTTATTAGGGTCAGGGTCAGTGTTAGAGTTCCTTTGAGGTTAGGTTTTATGGTTAGAGCTTTAATTAGCACTAGGGTGTGGGTTAGGGTAATGATAGGGTTTTGTTTAGAGTTAACATTAGGTTTAGGTAATTGATAGGGAAAGGGTTAGCAATAAGGTTAAGGTTAGGCCTAGCGTTCACATTAGGGTAAGCGTTATGTTTAGTATAATGGATAGGATTGGAGCTAAGTTTAGGGATAGGTTTATGGTTAAGAGTAGGTTTTGAATTAGGGATAGGTTTAAGGTTATGTTTAAGGTAATGGATAAAGTTAGAGCTAGGACTTGGGCTATAATTTCAGTTAGGATGAGGGATAGGGTTAGAGTTAGGTTTCGAGCTAGGGTTATGTTTAGAGTAAGGGTTAGAGTTTGAGCTAGGGTTTGAACTAGGGCAAGCATTAGGTTTAGGGTTTGTGCTAGGTTTAGGGTTAAGTTTTTGCTTAGGTCAAGGTTTAGGGCTTGTATTAGGGCTAGGTTTTGTGTGAGGTTTATGGCTACTGTTAGGGCTATGGGTATTGTAAGAGCTAGGGTTATGGTTATGGCTAGTTTTTTTTTTGTGTGTTAGGGTTTTACATATGTCTAGTGTTAGGTTTAAGTTTTCAGTTAGGATAAGGTTTAGAGCTAGGGTTTGTGTTAGCGTAAGCATCATTGTTCGGGCTAGCATTGGGTTTTGTTTAGTGTCAGAATTAGAACTAGGTTTTAGTCTAGGGCTAGGGTTAGTCTTTGCTTTGGGTTAATGGTTATTTTAGGGCTAGGGCTAGGTTTTTGTTTAGGACTAGGGATGGGGTTATGGCTATATTTAGGGTTAAGTTTACGTCTAATGCTAGTGTTATGGTTAGTTTTAGGTATAGTTTTACTGGTAGGGCTAGTGTTAGGGTTTGGTTTAGTCTTAAGGTCAGGCTTTGACCTATTGTTAGTGTTAGGGTCAGAATAAGGGAAGTGTTAGGCTTAGGCTTCGGGTTAGGTTTAGACACAAAATTAGGGCTAGGGTTAGGACTAGGAATTGAGTTAGAGTTTGGGATAAGCAAAGGGTTAGGGTTAGAACTTTTGTAGCTTTAGGGTGAGAGTTTGCCTTAGGGTAAGAAATATTTTTAGAGCTAGGGTTTGGGTTAGTGTTAGGAATAGGGTTAGTGTTAGTGTTAAAGCTAGAGTTGAGGATCAGATTAGCGCTAGGTTTTGTGTTAGGGTTAGGGCTCTGGCTAATGTAAGAACTAGCTTTACAGTTAGAGAGAGTTGTAGGTTTAGGGTTAGGGCTAGGTCTAGTGTTAGGGTTAGGTTTAGGGTTAGGGTGTTGTTTAGAGGTAGGGTTAGTTTTAGGGTCAGAGTCAGGGTCAGTATTAGTTGTGGGGGTAATGTTAGGACTAGGTGCAGAATTAGGATTTGGTTTAGGTTAAGGGTTAGGATTATGGCTATAGCTCAGTTTTGTTTGTGGGCTATGGCTTGGGTTAGGGCTAGTTTTCGAATTAGAATTAGGTTTAGGGTTAGGTTAGGGTGAGGTTTAGGTTTATAGTTAGGGTACATTTAGAGTTAGGGTTAGTTCTAGGTTTAGGACTATGGCTAGGTTTAGGGCTAAGTTTAGGGCTAATGTTAGGGTTAGGTAATAGATAAGGTAGGTACTAGAAATAGGTCTTGAGCTACAGTTAGGGTTAGACTTAGGGCTAAGGTTAGAGTTAGGGTTACAGTTAGCAATAAATTAGGGCTAGGATTAGAGCTATGGTTAGTGTTAGGTTTAGGCCTAGATTTAGGGCTGGGTTTAGTGTTAGTGATAGTGTTAGGGTTAGGGATAGGAGAAGGGATGTGGTTATACCTAGTTTCAGAACTAGGGCAAGGGTTGAAATTAGGGGATCCACTAGGATTAGGGTTTGGGTTCGGGTTAAGGCTAGGTTTAGGGCTAGGATGAGGGCTCTGCTTTGTGTTAGGTTTAAGGCAAGAATTAGGTAGAGTGCTAATATCAGGTCTAGGGATACGGTTAGGGATACTGTTAGTGTTAGTTTTATGGGTAGGTCTAGTTTAAGGTTTCTGTTTAGAGTAAGGATCAGGTTTAGAGCTAGGTGTGTTATTAGAGTCAGTGTCTTGTTCAGAGTTTGGGTTAAGTTTTGGTTTAGTTTTAGGGCGCGAATTAGAAATAGGGTTATGGTTAGTATTAGAGTAATTGACAGGGTTAGGTTTAGTGTTCAGGTTAGGTTTAGGTAAGAATAAGGTTAGTGTTATTGATAGGTTTATGGTTAAGCCTAAATGGATAGGGTTAGATTTAGGTTTATGACTAGGGTTCATGTTAGGTTTAGCATAACTGTTAGGATTTGAGCTAGGATTAGCAGTATGGCAAGGGTTAGGTTTATGGTTGGGTCTGACCATAACACTAACCCTAGCTGTGAACATAACCCTAATCCTAAACCTAAACCTAAGACTAGACAAAGCCCTAACTCCAACCCCAAATTTAGCCCTAAACATAACTCTGGTACTTACATTAACCATAACCCTAACTCTCACACGAACTTAACACAAAACTTAGCCCTAATCCGAGCTGTAACCCAAATTTTAACCCTAATCCTAACCCTAACCTTAGCCCTAATCATAAACATAACTCTAGCTCTAACCCTAGCTCTAACCCTATCCGTTGTCATAAACAGAACATTAACTCTAATGCTAAACCTAGTCCTAAACCTAACCCTATCCCTAATCCGAACCCATTCCATTACCCTAACCCAAACCTAGATTCTAAACCTCACCCTATCATTAACCTAACACTAACCCTAATGTTAATTTGAGCCCTAACTTTAAAACGTAACCTATCCCAAACCCTAACCCAGACCCTGACTGTAAAAATAGTTCTAGCTCTAAACCTGACCCTAACCCTAAAACTAACCCTTACACAACATGTAGCCCTAAACCTAACACTAAAACTATCTTTAACCATAACCCAATACCTCATATTAGCCCTAGCCCTAATCCTAGTCCTAAACCTAAAACAAACCCAGCCCTAAACCAAGGCTAATCATAACCCTAACCTTAAACATAGCCATAACCTAATTCTAACCCTCACCCTCCAACTAAACCTAGTTATAACATCATCCATTACCCTAAACTTAATCCTAACCCTAACCCTAACACTAGACCTAAGCTGAACACTAACCCTAGCCTTAATCCTAGCCCTAATTCTAACCATATCCCTTAACTAAACCCTAAACATAGCCATAAACCTAGCCATAACACTTGCCTAATTCTTATTTCTATTTGTAACCCAAGATCTAACTCTAACTCTAAGTCTAACACTAACCCTAAGCCTAAGCCTAACATTAATACTAGCACTAACGTTAACACTAATCATGAAACTAGCCCTAATCCTAACCCTAGCAGTAAAACAAAACTGAGTAACAGCCCTAACACTAAACGTTAACTTGAACCAAATCCTAATACTACACCTAGACCTAACCCTAGCCCTAATTCGAGTCCTAACCTTAACCTGAATACTAACGCTGACTCTGACTCATATCCTAACACCCACCCTTGCTCTAAACACCACGCTAACCTTAAACCAAATCCTTACAGTAACCCTAGCCTTTTGAGGAATCCTAACCCTAACTCTAAATCTAACTCTGACCCTGACTATTAACCTAAAACTAACACTCGCTCTAAATATCACCCTAACCTTAAACCTAATCCTACACTAGAGGTTTAACCCCTAACCATAACCCCAAAATTCACCCTAATTGTAACCCTAGTTCTTACATTAGCCGTTGCCTATCCCTAAACCTAACACAATACTAGCCCTAATCTGAGCCCTAAACCTAGCTTGACCTAACCCTTGTTCTATTCCAAGACCTAACCCTAGTTCTAAACCTATCCCTTACCCTAAGCCAAACCCTAACCCTAATGCTAACCCTAATCCTTAACATAACAAAATCCCTAATCCTATTACTAGTCCTAACACTAGCACTCATTCTAGCTCTAACCTTAACCCAAAACCTAACCCTAACCCTGACCCTTATTCTGACCCTAAAGCTAATCGTAGGTCTAAACCTGAACCTAACCCTGAACTGAACCCTAACAGTAGCCCGTCCGATGACCTTATACCTAAACCTAACCCTAAAACTAGCCCTAGACCTAAACCTAATCATGAATCTAGCCAGTACTCGAACCCTTGACCTAAAGAAAAACCTAGACATAGCCCTAACAATAACCTTAGCCTAAGCCAAACACTAACTCTTCCCCTACACCTAATTCTGGCTTTAATTCTAACCATAGCACTAACCAGAACACTGACCCTGACACTAACAGTAACCCTAGCTCCTAACACAACCCCAACCTTAAACCTAACCCTAAAAATATACCTAGCCCTAACATTAACCCTAAAACTAGCCTGAACCATAACAAGTTCTTTCATTAGCTGTAGCCCTAACCTATTGCAAAACCTAGCCCAAATCCAAGGTCTACCCTAGCTTTAACCCTAAAGCTAATCCTAATCCTAACCATAGCCCTAACCCTAAGCCTAGACTTAATCCTTAGCATAATCCTACCCCAAACCCTAGTCTAACCTAACAATTACTCTAATGATAACCCTAACCCTTATGATAACCCTAGGCCAAAACCTTAAACTATACCTAAACTTAACCCTATAAATTACCCTACATGTAACCTGAACCCTAAACCTATCATTATACTATCCTTAACAATAATGCTAATTCGAGCCCTAAACCTAAACCTTAACGTAACAAAAACCCTAAACCTGACCCTAACTCTAATAATACCCTAGCTCTAAACTGGATCCTAACCCTAACCCTAACCCTTAAAATAGACCTAGCTATAAACCTAACCCTAAACTATACCTAACTGTAATCCTAGACCTGACATTTGCCCTAGCTCTAATCCTACTCCTAACCCTAACACAAACCTTAGCCCATATCCTAGACATAAACTTCACCTTAATCATAAACCTAACACTTACCCTAATTATAACCCTCTCCCTAGCCATAAAACTAGCTGTAATCACAACCCAAATGATAAACCTAAACCCTAATGCTAAATCTTATGTAACCCTAACCCTAACCCTTAACACTAACCCTAACCCCAACCGTAACCTCAACACTAACCCTATAACAAAACCTCACCATAACCCTAACGCTAAACCTAACATTAACCCTAATGATAACCCTAACAGTAACCCTAACACTAACCCTAATTTTACCCTTAAACCTAAAACTAACCTTACAATTACCTGAACCCTAACTCTAAACCTAATCCAACCCTAACCCTAACCCTAACCCTAACAGAAAACCTAACCCTAATCCTAAACCTAACTCAAACCATAATCCTAAACCTTACCCTATCCCTAACCCTATCCCTAACCCAAACACTAAGCATAAACCTAACCCTAACACTAACCCTTAACCTAAGACTAACACTAACACTAACCCTGACCCTAAACCTAACACTAACCTAATTCAAAACCTAACCCTAACACTAACCCTACCCCTATCCCTAAATCTAACACTAACCCTAAAATTTACCCTGATCCTAATACTATCCCTAACCTCATCCCTAATCTAAAACTAACACTAACCCTTACCCTAAACCTACCTTTAACACTAACACTAACACTAACACTTACATGAAACCTAACCCTAAACATAACACTATCCCTAAACCTAACCCTAACCTTAACCCTAATATTTATTTTAAACCTAAACCTAAATCTAACACTAACACTAACACTAATGATAAACTTAAACCTAACACTTATCCTAACCCTAAACCTAACCCTAACACTAACTTGAACCCTAACCCAACAATAAAGCCTAACCCTAACATGAACCCTAACCCTAACAATAAACCTAACGCTAAACTTAACCCTAACCCTAATGGTATCCTATACCTAACCTTAATCCTATCACTAACACTAAGCCTTACACTAATACTAACATTACACCTCCCCAGAAATGTAACCTTAACCCAAACACTTATTCTATACGTAACCCTAACACTAACACTAAACCTAACTCTAACACTAACCCAAACAATAATCCTAACCCTAAACTTAACCCTAACTGTAACAGTAACCCTAATCCTAACCGTAAACTTAAATGTAACCCTAACATGAACCCTAAACCTAATCCTAACCATAACTGTAACATGAACCCACACCCTAACCCTAACCCTACACAAAACCTTAACCTTATGCTAATCCTAACACAAACCCTAACCAAACCATAACCCTAAACCTAACCTAACCCTAACCACTACCTAAACCTAATTATAAAAAACACTAACCTAACACTAACCCTAAAGCCAACAGTAACACTAACTCTAAAACTAACCCTAAGCCTAACCTGAACCCTAAGGCTAAACCTAACCCTATCACAAACACTAACCCTAACACTAACACTAACCCTAATGCTAATACTAATACTAACCTTAACTGTAACCCTAAGCCTAAACCAAACCCTAACCGTAATACTAATCCTAACACTAAACCTAACACTAACCCTACCACTAACCCTAACCCTAATCCTAACCCTAAGCATAACCCTACACCAAACCCTGTCTCTACCCTAAACATAACCCTGACACTAACCCTAACCTTAACCTTTACCCTAACCCTAACACTCACCTAATGCTAACTCGAAACCTAACACTAACCATAAACCTAAACCTAGCACTAAACCGAAACCTAACTATAACCCTATCTTAAACACTAATGCTAACCCTAACCTTAACCCTAACCCTAAAACTAATTCAAACCACAACCCTAACCCTAAACTTAATCCTAACAGTAACCCTAACCCTATCCCTAATCTTATCCATAATCCTAACTCTACCTCTAATCCTATCCATTACATAAGCCATACCCTCACCCTAATGCTACCCTAGTCCTAAAACTAATCTTTAGCCTATCTGAAACCCTAACTCTAATACTAGTCCTAATCCGAGGCCTCATTCTAGCTTTAGCCCTATCCCAAACCCTAACCCTTATTCTGACCCTAACACTAACCCTAGATCTAAACCGGACACTAACCCTAAACCAGACCCTAAATCTATCCCTACCAGTAAAACTATACTTAAACCTAACAGTAAAAACAGCACTAGACCGAAACTAATCCTAAATAGATTCATAAATCTGGCCCTAGCCTTAAACAAAAACCTTGAACTAGCCCTAAAAATAACCCTTATCCTAACACAAAGAGTAACCCTATCCCTAGACCCAACAAAATTCCTAGTTCTGGCTCTAATCCTGACCCAAACACTGACACTTACCCTAACACAATTCCCAGCTCTAAACCTTATCCTAACATAAAACCTAATCCTAAAACTCGACTTATCCATAACCCTAACCCTAAAATTAGCGATAACCATAACCCGAGCTCTTACATTACCCATAGCCCTAATGCTATCCATAAACATCATATAACCTAGCCCTTATCCTAGCCCTAACCTAGCTCTGATCCTAACCCTAACCATAACCCAAGACCTAATCCTAACCCTAAGGCTTGCCCTAGTCCTGAACCTAGCTCAAACTCTAACTCTTTCCCTAATAGTAACACTAACACTAACCCTAACCCTAGACTTGATTCTAACCCTAACCCTTGCCCTAGACCTAACCCTAGCTCAAACCCTAATACTTACCATAAACCTAACCCTGACACTAACCCTAGGCCTAACCCTAAGCCTAGCCATAACCTGATCCTTAATTCTAGCCCTAACCTTAGCTCAAACCCTATCCATTACCCTAAAGATAAGCCTAAACGAAATGCTAATCCTAGGCCTAACACTAACCCTATCGCTAACAATAACCATATCCATTACTCTAAACCTAACCTGAATCCAAAACCTAACCTTATCCATTACCCTAACTCTAAACCTAACCCTACTGCTAATTCAATCCTTAACTCTAAACCTTAAACTAAATCAAACACTACCCAGACTCTGACCCTTATAATACACCTAGCTCTAAATCTGACGCTTACCCTAAACGTAAACCTTACACTAGACCTAGCCATAACCCAACCTTAAAACTATCCCTAACAATAACCCATGACCTGACATTAGCTCTCACCCTAATCCTAGCCCTATTCCTAACAAAAACCATCAAACCTAGCCCTAAATTTATCCTTAATCATAACCCAAACCCTAACCTAGCCCTAACCCTAATTCTAACTCTCGCCCTATCCTGAAACCTAGCTATAACCCCATACCTTTCCCTAAACCTCACCCTATCCCTAACACTAACACTAACCCTAACCCTAGCCCTAACCCTAGCTCTAATCCTAGCCCTAATTTAGGCCTAACCTTAAACCCACCCCTTACACTAGCTCTAAGACTATCTCTAACTCTCGCCCTAGCCCTATTTCTAATTCTAACCCTATCTCTTATCATAACCATAACACTAGCCCCAACTTTAGCCCTGACTATAGCCCTAGGCCTAAATCTAGATGTAACCATCACAATTAATATAACATTAAACCTCACCTTACTTCTAGCCCTAACACTATTGCTAATCCCAAAACTAGCCCTAACCCTAGCCCTAGCTCTAAAACAAAACTGAGCCATAGCCTCAACCCTAATCCTAACCTAAACATAACCCTAGACCTGACGTTAGCACTATCCCTAATATTTACCCTAACTCTAACACAAATCCTTACCCTACACCTAGCCTTAACCCTCGCCCTAATTTGAGTCCTATCCCTAATCCTAAAAGTAACACTGAACTTGACTATGACCCTAACACTAACCCTATCTCTAATCATCCCACTAAACCTAAACCTAATATAAACACTAGACCCAGTCCTAATTCTAACCTTTATACTAGCCCTAATCATAACCATAGTTCTTACATTAGCCATAGTCCTACACCAGCCCTAAACTAACACAAACCCTGGCCCTAATCTGGGCCCTAACCCTAGTTTTAATTGTAGCCCTAGTCCTACCTTTAGCCCTAACACTTAACCTACATCTAACCCTAAACCTAACCTTGTCCTAACCCAAAACCTAAACCGAACCATAACCCTATTCCTAACCATAACACTACCCCTAAACTTAGATATAATTTTATCCATTACCCTAACCATAACTCTAAGCAAATTCTAACCCTAGGCCTAACCCTAACCATAGCCCGAACCTAACCATAACCCTGATCCTAACTGTAGCTATAATCCTATCCATTAACTGAACCATATTTTAACCAAATTCTGTCCCTAGGCCTAACTCTAACCCTATGCCTTACCCTAAACCTGTCCATTATACTAAACCTAACCTGAACCTGAAACCTAACCATATCCATTACCCTAAACTTAAGGCTAATTTTGGCCCTAACACTAAACCTTAACCTAACCCATACCCTAACCCTTACCCTAATAATACCCCTAGTGCTAAACCTGACCCTAACCCTCAACATAACACTTACAATAGACCTGGCCATAAACCTAACCCTAAAACTATCCCTCACCATAACCCTAGAACTGACATTAGCCCCAGAACTAATCCTAGCCCTAACCCTAGCACAAACCATCCCCCTAATTCTAGCCCTAAGTCTAGCCTTAATCCTAATCCTAACCTTAACCACAACCCTAACCCTAATTTTATCCCATACCCTAGCCCAAAATGTAGCTGTAACATCATATCTTACCCTAACCCTAACTTAACCCCAACCCTAGCTCTAACTCTAGGCCAAAACCTAACACTAACCTTAGGGATAATCCTAGCCCTAAATTAACCCTTATCCTAAACCTAATCCTATCTCTAGCCCTAAGAGTAACTCTCACTCTCGCCGTAGACCTATCCTTATTTTAAAACCTATCCCTTACCATAATCCAAACACTAGCCCTATCCCTAGCCCCAATCCTAACTCTAAATATCACTGTAGCCTTAAACCTGGTTGTAAACCCTTATCTTAAACCCAAACCTCACCCTAACACTATCCGTAAACCTAATGCTATTTGGAAAACTAGCTCTAACCCTACCCTAACCCTAAAACAAAACCAAGCCATTATCCTAACCCTAAACCTTAACCTAAACCAAACACTAACCTTACACATATCCCTAAACTTAGCCCTAATTTGCATCATAACCCTAACCATAGAAATAACCCTGACCCTGAGTCAGACCCTAATAGTACCCCTAGCTCTAAACATTGCCCTAATGCTAACCCTAGAACTACCCCTAATCAGAAAACTAGTTCTTTCATTAGCTGTATCCCGAATGCTAACACAAGTCCTAGCCTCAACCGAACCCTGACTCTAAACCTAACCCTAACCGTACCTCTAACCCTATCCCTTACCCTAAGCCAAACCTTCTCCCTAGTGTAACTCTAGTCCTAACTTTAATCCTTAGCCTACCCCAAACCCTAACTCTATTACTAGTCATAAACTTAGCCCTCATGCTAGCTTTAACTCTAATCTTAACCATGTCTCTTATTCTGAACCTAACAATAACCCCAGGTCTAAACCTGACACTAACCCTAAAGCAAACCCTACCCCTACCGCTACCGGTAGACCTATACCTAAACCTAACAGTAACACTAGCACTAGACCAAACCTAATCCTAAATAGAGTAATAAATCTAGCATTAGCCCTAAAAAAGCCCTAGCACTAGTCCTACCAATAAACCTTAACCTAACGTAAAGACTAAACTTATAACTAGACCAAATGCTAGTCCTAATTGTGGCCCTAAGCATAAAACTAAACCTAACCCAACAATGACCCTTACCCTAATAGAAACCCTAGCTCTAAACCTTATCCTAAACCAAAACCTAACCCTAACAATAGATTTATCCATAACTCTGACCCTAACACTAGCCATAACAATATCCCTAGCTCTTACATTACCCATAGCCCTAACGTTAGGCCTAAACATCACACAAAACCTAGCCCTTATCCTAGCTCTAAACCTAACCCTAATCATAACCCTAACCATAATCTAAGACCTAACCCTTATGCTAACCTTTGCCCTAGCCCTAACCCTAGCTCAAACTCTAACCCTCAGTCTAAACATAACCCTAACCCTAAAACTAACCCTAGCCCTGACTCAAACCCTAACCCTCACGCTAGCCCTGATCCTAGCTCAAACGCTAACACTTACACCAAAACTAACCCTGACACTAACCCTAGGCTTAAACCTAACCCTATTACTAATTCTAACCTTAACCCTAGCCCTAACCTTTCCTCTAACCCTATCCATTACCCTAAAGATACGCCTAACCCAAATGCTAACCATAGGCCTAACACCATTGCTAACACTAACCTTATTCCTTACTCTAAACCTAACCGGAACCCTTAACCTAACCCTATCAATTACCCTAACCCAGACCCTAACCCTCTCCCTAAAGCTAATTCAAGGCTATACCCTAAATCTTAACCTAAACCAAACCCTACTTGAACCCTGACCCTAATAATACATCTAGCTTTAAACCTGACCCTTAAAATAAACTTAACCCTTACACTAGACCTAGCCATAGCCTAACCCTAAAACTAACCATAACCATAAATCCAGACCTGACAATAGCAACAGTCCTAATCCTAACACAAACACTAGTCCTCATCTTAGGCCTATAACTAGCCTTAATGCTATCCAAAACCCTAACTCTAGCCCTATCTCTAATTTTAACCCTCACCCCATACCCGGACTTAGGTATAACCCCATCATTGCCCCTAAACCTATTATAACTAAACCTAACCCTAACACTATACATATCTCTAGCCCTAACCATAGGCATAACCCTAACACTAACCCTAGCACTAACCTAGCCCTAATTTAGCCCTAAACATAGTTCTACCCCTAATCTTGGCCTAAGATTAACTCTAACTCTCCCCCAGCCCTATTTCTAGTACTAACCCTATCCATTACAATAAACATAACACAAGCCCTAACCTTAGACCTAACCCTAGCCCTAAACCCTACTCTAGATCTAACCATAACTCTATATTTGACTCTAAACCTAAGCCTAATCCTCAACCTACCATTAGACCTAACACTATCGCTAATCCTGAAACCAGCCGTAAACTTAGCCTTATTCCTTAAACAAAACCGAGACATTGTTCTAACCCTAAATGTTAACCTAAACCAAACCTTAACCTAAAACTAGCCATAAACTTCTAGCTCTAATTCATGTCCAGGTCCTAAAATTAACCCTGACCCTGACTTATATTCTAACACTAACGTTAGTTCTAAATATCACACTATTCCTAAAGATAGTGCTAACACTAGATCTAGACCAAATACTTACTCTAATCATAACCTTAGTTCTTATATTAGCCATAGCCCTAACCCTAGCCCTAAAGCTAACAGAAAACCTGGCCCTAATCTAAGCCCTAACCCAAGAAGTAAACCTAAACCTAAACCTAGCCTTAGCCCTAACCCTAACCCTAAACCTAGCCCTATACCTAGCTCTAACTGTATCAGTTACCCTAAGCCAAACCCCATCCATAATGCTAACCTTACTCCTAATCCTAATCCATAGCCTAATCCAAACCCTAATCCTATTACTAGTCATAACTATAGCCCTCATTCTAGCTATTGCCCTAAATCAAATCCTTACCCTAACAGAAACCCTCAGTCTAAATCTGAACCTCACCCTAAACCAAACCCTAAAACTAGCCTTACCAGTAAACTTATACCTAAACCTAACCCTAACTCTAGCCCTAGAACTAATCCTAATCCTAAATATAGCCATAAGTCTAGACCTAGACCTAAAAAAACCCTGAGCCCTAGCCCTAACAGAATCCTTAACCTAAAGCAAACACTAAACCTAAACCTAGACCTAACTCTAGTCCTAATTCTGGCTTTCACCTTAAACCTAACATGAACCTGAACACTGACCCTAACACTAACACTAAACCTAGATCTAAACCTGAACCTAAATGAAAACCTTAACCTAACACTAGACATAGCCATAAATGTAACCAGAACCCTAGATCTTTCATTACACATAGCCTTAACCATGGGCCTAAACTTAACACAAAACCTAGGCCTACTCTGAGGCCTAAACCTACCCTAAGCATAACCATGATCCTAAATGTAGCCCTCACCCTAAACCTCGCCTCACACATAACCCTAACTCAAAGCCTAACCCTTAGCCTAAACATAACCCTAGCCCTATTCCTAAACAGAAACCTAACCTTAGCCCTAATCCTAACCTTAAACCTAGTACTAACACTAGTTCTAATCCTAACATTACCCTAACCCTAACCCTAATGATAACCCTAGCCCTAAACCTAACCCTATCCCTAACCCTATTCATAAACCTAACCCTCAACCTAACCCTACACCTAAACCTTGCCATAAACTTAACTATAAACCTTACCATAAATCAAAACTAAACCTATCCCTAAAACTATATTTAACCATAACCTAAACTTAACCCTAAACCTAATCTTTTATCTAATCCAATACATTACTCTAAAACTAACCTTAACTCTAATGAGGACCCTAGCCTAAACCCAACCCTAACCATAACCATAATCATAACCCTAACCCAGACCTAACACTAAACCTAACACTTCTGCTAGCCCTAACCATAGCTTAATCCCTAACCCTAACACTAGCCCAATCCCTAACCATAAGGCTAACTCTAGCCCTAACCCTAACACTAAACCTAGCCCTTATACTAGCCCTAATTTAACTCTATTCCTAAACCTAACCCAAACCCTAGAATTAAGACGAACTATAATTCTCAGACAAGACCTATCCCTACTTCTAACCCTATCCCTTACCATAACCCTAACCCAAGCTCTAATCCTAGTCATAACTCTTGCACTATTCTTAGCCCTAGTACTAACTCTAGATAGAAACCTATCTCTAAAACTAACCCTAACCAAATGCCTCAGCCTAACCATGAAACTAGTTCTAACCCTAATGCTAATTCTAAAAAAGCTCTAACCCTAGCCCAAGCCCTAAAACAAAACTGAGCCATACCCCTAACACTAACCCTTACCCTAGAACAAACCCTAACACTACACCTGCCCTAACCCTAGCCATAACTTGCCACCTAATCCTAACCCTAAACATAACCATAACCCTGACTCATATCCAAACACTAAACCTAGCTCTAAGCATCACCCTAACCTTAAACCTAACCCTAACACTAGACCTAGCCCTAAACCTAACCCTAAAACTAACTCTAATCATAACCCTATTTCTTAAAAAACTGTAATCATAACACTAGCCCTAACCCTAATACAAAACCAGCCCTAATCCAAGGCTTAACACAAGCTTTAACCCTAAACCTAATCCTAACTCTAGTCCTAACACTAGCTTTAACTCTATTTCTTACACTAAGCCAAACCTCACCCTAATGCTCACCGTATTCTTAGCACGAATCCATAGCCTAACCAGAGCCTAACACTATAACTAGTCCTAACCCTAGCCTTCATTCCAGATCTAACAATAACCCAAACCCTAACCCTACCCTGACCATTATTCTGACCCTAACACTAATCTTAAGTCTAAATCTAAACCTAACCATAAACTGAAACCTAACACTAGCCCTACTGGTAAACTTATATCTAAACCTAACCCTAACACTTGCCCTAGACCAAAACCATATCCTAAATCTAGACATAATTATAGGTTTAGTATTAAAGAAAAACTAGACCTAGCCTTAACAATAAACCTTAACTTAACCCAAACTCTAACCCTACCTCTAGAACTAACCCTGGTCCTAATTCTGCATTTAACCCTAACCTTTACCCTACCCGAGAACTGTCAGTGACACTAACACTAACCCTAGCAATAAACTTAAATTTAACACTAAATCTAACCCTAATACTACACCTAGCCCTAGCATTAACCATAAAACTAGTCTTAATCATTACTCTAGATTTTACATTATCCATTGCCCTAACCTATCACAAAACCTAGCCCTAATCCAAGCCTCACCTTAGCTTTAACCCTAAAGGAAACCCTAACAATAACCCTAACCCTAACCATAACCCTAAGCCTAACCCTAGACCAAATTTTAACCATAAAACTAGCCCTATTTCTAGCTCTAATCCTATTCATTACCCTAAGATAACTATAAACCTTATGCTAAACCTGGGCCAAACCCTAATCATAGCACTAGACTTAACCCTCTCCATTAAACTATACCTAACCTGAACCCTAAATCTAAATGTGTCTATACCCAATCACTAAACATAAGACTAATTTGAGCCATATACCTAATCCTTAACCTATCCCAAACCCTAACCTTGACTCTGACTCTAATAATACCCATAGCTCTAAACCTGACCATAACAAGAAACCTAACCTTTACAATAGACCTAGCCATAAACCTAATGTTGAAACTATCCGAAACTGTACTCTAGACCTGGCATTAGACCTAGCTCTAGTCCTAGCCCTAACCCTAATACAAAACGTAGCCCACATCCTAGACATGAACCTCGCCTTAATCATAACCCTAACCCTAATGTTAACATTAACCTTAATTCTAATTCTCACCCTAGTCCTAAAAGTAGCTATATTCCCATCCCTTACCCTAAACCTCAACATAACCCTAACCCTAACACTAACCCTAGCCCTAACCCAAGCCCTAATTTAGCCCCATCCTTAACCCTAATCCTATTTTAAGACTAATTCTAACTCTCACACTAGCCATATATCTAGTTCTAACCCAATTCCTTAGCATCATGATACACCTAGCCCTAAACATAGGACTAGGACTACCCTAGCCCTATATTTAGCTCTATCTCAAAACCTAGATCAAAACCTAACTCTAAATTTAACCAAAACCCTAAGACTAAATCTAACCATAACTCTACTCTTATACGTAATCCTTAACCTAAGCCCAAATCTCACACTTACACTAGCCCTAACCCTAAGACTAATCTTAAAACTAGCCCTAACCCTATCGCTAGCCCTAAAACAAAACCGAGTCTTAGCCATAACCTTAACCCTTAACCTAAACAAAACCCTAACCCTACAACTTGCCCTAACCCTATCCCTTATTATAGTCTAATCCTAACCCCAAACTAACCTTGACCCTGATTCTGACCGTAACACTAACCCTGGCTCTAAACATCATCATCACTGTAAATCTAACCTTAACATTAGATCTAGACCCTAACTCTAATGCTATCACTAGCTGTAATCATAAACCTACATCATACATTAGTTGTAGCCTTAACCCTAGCCCTAAACTAACCCAAAACCTAGCCTTTATCCGAGTCCTAAACCTAGCTTTAACCCTCTATTAAACCTAACACTAACACAAACACTAGCCCAAATCCTCTCATAACCCTTGCCCTAAACTTAGGGCTAACCCTATCCATTACCTTAATGATAACCTTAATCCTTCTGATAACCCTAGGCCTAAGCCTAACAATATACATTACACTAAACCATAACTAATCTCTAAACCTAATCCTGTCATTGCCCTAACCCTAAATCTAACCCAAACCCTAATCATGACCCTGATTCTAAAAATAACCCTTGATCTAAACCTGACCCTAACCAAAAACCTAACCCTTACACTGGACCAAGCCATAAATCTAACACTAAATATATACCTAACTGTAACCCTAGACCTGACACTAGCAATACACCTAATACTATCCCTAACCCTAAAACAAATCCTAGTCCTCATCGTAGCCCTGAAAATAGCCTTCATCATAACCCCTAACCCTAACTCTAACCCTAACCCTAATGATAACCCTTGCCTTATTCTTAGCCCTTATTCTTAGCCCAAGCACTAACCCTAGATCAAAACCTAACTCTAAATCTAACCCTAACTCGATGTCTAAGCCTATTCCTAAAACTAGCCCTAACCCTAGCCCTAACATAACCCTAGCCATAATTTAGACCTAACCCTAAACCTAAACCTAACCCTAGCTCTAAGACTAACTCTAACACTTACACTAGCCCTATCATTCGTTCTATTCTTGTCCCTTACCATAACCGTAATCCTAGCCCTTACCCTAGTGCTAACCCTTGTCCTATCCTTATCCTTAGCAATAACCTTAGGCAAAACCTAACTCTAAATCTAGCCCTAAACCGAAGCCTAAGCCTAACCCTAACACTAGCCCAAACCATAACACTAATCCTAAAATGAGCCCTAACCCTAGACCTAGCCCTAAAACAAAACCAAGCCAGAGCTCTAACCCTAACCATTAACCTAAACCAAACCCTAACCTTACAACTAGACCTAACCCTAGCTCTAATTCGAGTTGGAAGCCAAACCCTAAAACTAACCCTGAACCTGACACTTACCCTACACTTCTAGCTCTAAAAATCACCCTAACCCTAAATTAACCCTAACACTAAACCTAGCACTAAAACACTAAAAGTAGCCATAATTGTAAACCTAGTACTTACATTAGCTGTAACCCTAACCGTCGCCCTAACATAACCCAAAACCTAGCCCTAACCATAATTTTAAACCTAACCTAACCCTAACACTAGCCCTAATTGTAACCATAACTTTAGCCTTAAACTGATCTCTAACTCTATCCATTAATATTACCATAACCCTAACCATAATAATAACCCTAGGCAAAAATCTAACCCTCTCCCGAATTCTAACCATTTCAATACACTAAACCTAACATGAATCCTAAGTCTAACCCTACCATTACCCTAATCCTAATCCTGAAATTCATTCAAGCCCAAACTTGAAACCTTAACCTATCCCAAACCCTAACCCAGACCTTGACCCTAATAATAACCCCAGCTCGAAACTTGACTGTAACCCAACACCTAACCCTTAGCCTAGAGGTAGCCATAAAACTAATCCTAAAACTTTCTTTAACCATAATTCGGGACCTAAAATTAGCCCTAGCCCTAATCCTAGCCCTAATTGTAAAAACACACCTAGCCCTCATCCTAGCCCTAAAACTATCCTTAATCATAACCCTAACTCTAGCTGTACATCTAACCCTAATTCTAACCCTCACCCTACCTCTAAATCTACCTATAACGTCACCCTTTATGCTAAATTTAAACCTAACCCTAACCCTAACCCTAGGCTTAAACACAGAGCCTAGCCTGAATCCTAGCCCTAATTTAGCTCTATCTATAACCCTATCCTAACCTTAGCCCTAAGACTAACTAAATCTTGAAGTAACCCTAGCCCTATCCCTAGTTCTATCCCTACCTGCTACCTTAAACCTAACACTAGCCCTAACACTTGCCCTCAATTTAGTCCCAGCCCTAACCCTAACTCTAAATCTAACCTTAAACCCAAACCTAAGCCTAACACTAACACTAGCCCTAACCCTAATGATAATCATAAAACTAGCACTAAACCAAATCCTAGCAGTAAACCAAAACCGAGCAATAGCCCTAACCCTAAACCTTAACTTAAACCAAACACTAATACTTCACCTAGACCTAAACCTAGCCCTAATTCGAGTCCTGAGCCTCACCTTAAAACTAATTCTGACCCACTCACCCTAGTTCTAAACACTGCCCTAAACTCAAACCGAACACTAACATTAACAATAGCCCTAATTTGACTCTTAACGCTAACCCTAAAACTAACCCTGACCCTGACTCCTATCCTAACAAGGACCGCAGCTATAAATATCAACCCAACCTTAAACCTAACACTAGCACTCAAACTACTCCTAAACCTAACCCTAAAACTAACTCTAATGGTAACCCTAGTTCTTACATTAGCCCTTGCCCTAATCCTAGCCCTAAACGTAACACAAAACTAGCCCTAAACCGAGCCCTAAACCTAGCTTTAGCTCTAATT
>NW_026691927.1:0-6581 GCF_021218885.2 Marmota monax
GGTTAGGGTTAGGGTTAAGTTCAGGGTTTAGAGTTAGAGTTTAGAGTTTATGTTTAGAGTTAGGGCAAAGTTTGTGGTAACGGATGGATTTTTAGCTGTTTAGAGGTAGGGTGAGGGTTAAAATTAGGATTAGGACTGTGATTAGGGTTAGGGTTATGATAAAGGCTAGGTTTAGGGCTAGGATGAGGGCTAGGGTACTTTTTTTAAGGGTTAGGGCTAGGATTAATGCTAGGGCTAATTTCTGGTCCAGAATTATGGTTAAAGATATTTTTAGGGTTAGGATTATGGGTACGACTAGCGTAAGGGTTAGGTTTAGGTTTAGGGTCAGGTTTATAGCTAGGGGTAGTATTAGGGTCAAGTTCTGGGTTAGGGTTTGGGAAAGGTTATGGTTTAAAGTTAGGGCTTGAATTAGCATTAGGATTGTGGTTATGGTTATGGTCTAAAGTTACTGCTAGGGTATGAATAGGGCTAGTGTTAGACCTATGGATTGGGCTAGGATTAGAGTTCCAGTAAAGTATAGGGTTAAAACTAGGTTAGGACTATTGTGATAGTTGAAGTTAGTCTTTGGGCTAGGGTTAGGGTTAAGGTTAGGGATGGGGCTAAATTAGATCTAATTTTAGGGCTAGGGGTAGTGTTAGAGTTAGGCCTAGGTTTATGGTTAGGGTTATAATTAAGGCTATGTTTAGGGCTAGGATAAGGGCTAGGATTTGTGTTAGGGTTAGGGCTAGTATCATGGCTAGGGCTAATATCAGGTCTAGGTTTATGCTTAGGGATAGTTTTGGGGTTAGATTTATGGCTAGGTCTAGTGTAAGGGTTAGGTGTAGCGTAAGAGTGAGGTTTAGAGCTGGGGAATTATTAGGGTCAGTGTCAGGGTTAGGTTTAGGATTCAGTTTAGGTTTAGGGCTCGAATTATCATTAGAGGTAGGATTAGGGTAATGGTTGTATTAGATCTAGGGTTCAGGGTTGGTTTAGGGTAATTGATAAGTTTGGAGATAGTGATATGTTTAGGGTTAGGCCTAGGGTTAACATTATGGTAAGGGTTATGTTTAGGTTAATGATACAGTTAGACTTCAGTTTAGGGCAAGGTTTATGGTTAGAATTAGGTATTGATTTAGGGTTAGGGTGAGGATTAGAACTAGGGTTAGGTTAAGGTTAAGTTTAGTGTAAGGGTTAGGTTCTGAACTATGGTTAAGGCTAGGCTCAGTGTTAGGTTCCAGGTTAGGTCTAGAGATAGGATTACAGTAGATTTTGGTTTAGGGTTATGGTTAGGATTAGACCTAAGATTAATGGTCAGGTCAGTAGAAGGGTCAGGGTTAGTGTTAGGGTTTTGGATAGGGTTAGATCTAGAATGAGGGCAAGGATAAGGGCTATTAATAAGGTTAGTGTTTTGGTTAGCCCTAGGATTAGGGATAGGTCTAGGTTTACCCTTAAGTTTAAGATTTTGCTTAAGGAAGGAATTGGTTTAGGGCTTGGTTATGGTTAGAGTTCGGGTCAAAGCTAGGTTTAGGACTTGGGTTAGGCCTAGGTTTTGTGTTAGGGTTAGGGCAATGGCTAATGTAAGAACTAGGGTTACCATTAGGGTTAGTTTTAGTGTTAGGGTATGGGTTAGGTTTAGTGTTAGGGTTAGGTTTAAGGTTAGGGTGATATTTTTAGCTAGGGTTCATGTTAGAATAGGAGTCAGGGTCAGGCTTAGTTTTAGGGTTAGAGTTAGAACTCGAATTAGGGCTAGAGTTACTGTTAGGGTTCAGTTTAAGGTGAGGGCGGTGTGTACAGCTAGGGTAAGTTTTAGGATATGAGTCAGCATCAGGGTTGGTTTTAAGGTTTGTGTTGGGACTCGAACTAGGGCTAGGGTTAGGTCTAGTAGTAGTGTTAGTGTTTGGTTTAAGTTAAGGTTTAGAGTTGGGATAATGCTCGGATTTGTTTTAGTCCTATGATTAGGGTTAGGGCTATTGTTTGTGTTAGGCTTAGGCTTAGTGTTAGGGTTAAATTTGGAATTAGGGTTAGACCTAGGGTGAGGGCTAGAACTAAGGATAGGGAAAGGGTTGTGGCTAGGTTTAGGGTTCTGGTAAGGGATAGGGTTAAACTGGGGATAGGGCTAGGGCGAGATTTAGTCTTAGGGCTAGGGTTAGGGTTAGGGTTAGGGTTAGAGATAGATTAACTCTAACTCTCGACCTAGCCCTATTTCTAGTTCTAACCCTATCCCTTACAATAAACCTATCACTTGCCTTTGCATTAGCCCTAACCTTAGTTCTAGCTCTAATCCTATATCAAACCCTAACCCTAAGCTAAACCTCTCACTAACACAAGCCATAACACTAATGCTAGTCTTTAAACTAGTCCTAACCTAGCCCTAGCCCTACAAAACAACCTAGCCATAGCCCTAACCCTAACCTTTAACACAAACCAAACCCTAAGCATACACCTAGCCCTAAACCTAGCTCTAATTCGAGTCCTATCCCTAACCCTAAAACAAACCCTGACCCTGACTCTGACCCTAACACTAACCTTAGCTCTAAACATCACTCAAAACCTAAACCTAAACCTAACCCTAGACCTAGCCCTAACCCTAACCCTAAAGCAATTTCTAATCATAACCCTAGTGCTTACATTGGCTGTAGCCCTAAACCTTACCCTAACCTAACCCAAAACCTATCCGTAATCAGAGCGGTAACACTACCTTTAACCCTAACCATAACCCTAATTCTAGCCCTAATGCTTATTATAACCTATCACAAACCCTAACTGTAACCTCTGATATAACCCCAAACCTAACCCTAAACCTAGCCTTAATCCTAACCATAAACCCAGACCTAACCTGAGCTGTAACCCTATCCATTACCCCAATCCTAATCCTAATCCTAGTGCTAACCCTAGGATAACCCTAAACCTATTTCTAACCCTAAACTTATACATTGTCCTAAACCTAACCTGAACCCTAAACCTAATCATACCCATTAACCTAATCCTAACCCTAATGATCTTAACCCTAAAATTATCTCTAACCATAACCCTAGACCTAACATTAGCCATAGCCCTAATGAAGCCCTAATCCTAAAACAAACTCTAGCCCTAATCCTAGCCCTAATGTTAGTGTTAATCCTAAACCTAACACTAACCATAGACCTAAACCTAATTTTAACCCTCGTCCTAGTTCTAAGCTGGCTATAACATCATACCTAACCATATCCATAACCATAACCATAAACCTAGGCTCAGCCTTAATACTCACCCTAGCTCTAATTCTAGCACTAATTAAGCCCTATTTCTAACCCTAAATCTAATCCTTACACTAACTCTAACTCTCGCCCTAGCCCTATCCCTAGTTCTAACCCTATCCCTTATCATAACTCAAATCCTAGCCTAACACTAGCCCTACCCTTTGCTGTAGCCCTGAACTTAGATCTAACCCTAACTCTAAATCTAACCCTAACCCTAAGTCTAAACCACACCCTAACACTAGCTGTAACCCTAACACTAATTTGAAAAGTAGCCACAACCCAAGCCCTAGCTCTCAAGCAAAACTGAGCCATTTATCTGACACTAACCCTTAACCTAAAGCAAACCCTAACACTACAGCTAGCCCTAACTCTAGACATAATTCGAGTCCTAACCATAACCCTAGAACTAATACTAACCCTGACTCTGACCTTAAAACTTACCCTAGCTCTAACATCACCCTATCCCTAAACCTAATCCTCACACTGTGCTTCGCCCTAAACCTAACACTAAAACTAGCCCTAATCATAATGCCAGTTCTTAAATTAGCCACAGTCCTAAACCTAACACAAAACCTAGCCCTAATCCAAGGCCTAACCCTAGGTTTAACCCTAATCCTAACCCTGGCCCTAACCTTAACCCTATCACTAGTCCTAATTGTAGTTCTAACTCTATTTCTTACACTTAGTCAAACCCTCACCCGATTGCTACCCTAATCCTAACCCTAATTCTATGCCTACCCCAAACCCTAACTCTATTACTAGTCCTAATCCTAACCCTCATTCTAGCTCTAAACTTAACCCAAAACCTAACTCTAACCATGAGCCTTATTCTGACCCTAACACTAAACCTAGGTTCAAACCTGACCCTAACGCTTATCCGAAAACTAACACTAGCCCTACCAATAACCCTAAAACTTAACCTAACAATAACACTAGCCTAGATCTAAACCCAATCCTAAATATAGCCATAACCCTAGCCTTAGCCCTAACAATAACCCTTAACTTAAACCAAACACTATCTCTACCCCTAGACCTAACCTTAGTCCTCATTCTGGACCTAAGCCTAAACTTAATCCTAACCTGAACCCTGACATTTACCCTAACAAAAACCCTACCTCTAAACCTGATTCTATGCCAAAAACTAACCCTAACACTAGATGAACTCTAAATATAGCCATAACCATAACTATAGCTCTTACATTACCCATATACCTAACAGTAGCCCTTAACCTCACACAAAACCCAGCCCTAATTACAGCCCTAAACCTAACCCTAAGCATAACTATAAACCTAAACTTAGCCCTAACTTTAACCCTAACCCTCGTTCTAGCCCTAACCCTAGCTCAAACACTAAACCTTACCATAAAGTAACCCTAGCCCAAACCCTAAATCTCACCCTAATTCTAACACTAATCCTAACTGTAAACATAGCCCAAACCCTAGCTCTAATTCTATCCATTATACTAACAATAACCCTAAAAGTAATGCTACCCTAGCCCTTAACCTAACGGTAAACCTACCCTAGCTCAGACTGTAAACCTAACCCTTAACCTAGCCCTAAACCTAGCTCATCCCTAAACCTTACACTTAATCTAACCCTAACACAAACCCAAGGTCACACCCTAAACCTAAACCCAGCCCTAATCCTAACCTTAACCCAAGCCCTAAAGCTAGCTTGAACCCTACCCATTACTCTAACCAGAAACTTAACCCTAATGATAACACTAGACCTAATGCTAAACCTACCCTAACCCTAAACATAAACCTAACCCTAGAAATAACAGTGAACCTAACCTAACCCTCACTCTAAACCTAAGCCAGCTCAAATGCTAACCCTATTCCTAAACCTAAACCTAACACTAACGTTAACCTACAAATATCTTTAACATGACATCTAAACCTATTACCCTAACCCTAATGATAACCCTAGCCCTAACCATTACACTAACCTTGTTCATAACCCTAGACCAAACCATGAATTAATCTTAGCCATACCAAAATTCCTAGCTCAAACCCTAAACCCTACCCTAAACTTAATCCTAAGTGTAATCCTCGCCCTAACCCTGACCCTAACGCTAACTCTAGCCCTAATCCTAACCATTATCCTAGCCCTAACCATAGGTCTCAACCTATAAATTACCCTAATGATAACTATAACACTAATGCTAACCCTAGGCCTAACTCTAAACCTATCACAACCCCTAACCATATTCATTACCTTAAACCGAACCTAAGCCTAAACCTAACACTAACATTAATGCTAATTTGAGCCTTAACACTAAAACTTAACCTAACCCAAACACAAAGTCTGACCCTGACCCTAATAATCCCCAGATCTTAATCTGACCCTTTCCCTAAACCTAACACTTTAATTTGACCTTGCCATAAACCGAATCCTAAAAATATTAATAACTATAAACCTAGACCTGACATGAGTCCTAGCCTTAGTTGTTACCCTAAACCTAACACAAAACTTACCCTTATCCTAGCCATAAATCTAGCCTTAATCCTAAACCTAACAATAACCCTAGCACTAACCCTAAAGCTAATCATAAAACTAGTCCTAAACCTAATCATAGCACTAAAACAAGACCAAGCAACAGGCCTAACTCAAACCTTAACTTAAACCAAAACTTAGCATTACACCTAGATCTAACCCTAGCCCTAATTCAAGCCCTAATCATAATCATAAAATTAACGCTTTACCTGACTTATATCCTAACACTCATCTAGTTCAAAACACTACGTTAACCCTAAACCAACTGTAATAATATCCCTAGACTTAACCCTAAAACTAGCCCTAACCCTAGCTCAAAACCGAACCTTTATGCTAAACATAACCCTAACCCTAAGCGGAACCTAATATTAGCCCTACCACTAATCCTAGCCCTCAATCTAAAATGAACACTATCCTTCATCCTAGTCCTAAATTTAGCCTTAATCATAACCCTATCTCCAACCCTAGCCCTAACCCTAACTCTAACCCTCACCCTACGTATAAACCTAGCTATAACACCATTTTTTATCCTAAACTTAAACCTAACCCTAACCCTATTGCTAGGCCTTATCTAAACACTAACCCTAGCCCTAATCCTAGCCCTAATTAAACCCTATCCCAAACACTAAATCTAAATTTAGCCCTATCCACTAATTCTAAATCTTACACTAGCCCTAACCCTAATGCTAATCTTAAAACTAGCCGTAACCCTAGCCATAGACACCAAACAAAACTGAATGATAACCCTAACCGTAAACCTTAACCTAAACCAAACCTTTACCTTTACCCTAGCCCTAATTTGAGTTTTAATCCAAACACTAAAACTAACCCTGACCCTGACTCTGACCATAACACTAACCCTAGCT
>NW_026691928.1:0-35862 GCF_021218885.2 Marmota monax
AGAGTTAGGGTTTTTGTTAGGGTAACTGTCAGTGTTCAGGTTAGAATTAGTTTTAGTGTTAGGTCCAGAATGAGGACTTGGGTAGGTCTAGGGGTAGATTTAGTGTTTGGTTTAGGTTAATAGTTATTTTTAGGGCTAAGGCTAAGGTTATGGCTATATTTAGAATTAAGTTTAGGTCTAGGGCTATTGTTAGTGTTAGGTTTAGGGTTAGGGTTACTGGTAGGGCTAGTGTTATGTTTCAGATAAGGGTTAGGTTCAGGTTTAAACCTAAGTTTATAGTTAGGGTCAGAATAAGGGTCAGAGTTAGGTATAGGGTTTGGGTTAAGTTTAGAGCTGGAATGAGGGCTAGGTTTAGGACTAGTAGTAGATTTAGGGTTTGGGGTGGCATAGAATTAAGGTTAGGGATAGGGTAGCAATTGGGTGAGGGTTTGACTAAGTGTAAGTAATTGGGTTAGAGCTAGAATTAGGACAAGGGATAGGGTTAAGGTTAGGGCCAGGGTTAGGGTTATGGTTAAAGCTAGGGTAAGGCCTTGAATTAGGGCTATGTTTTGTGTTAGGTTTAGGGCTATGGCTAATTTAAGAACTGGCATTATGATTAGGGCTAGTTTTAGGGTTAGGTTTAGAGAGAGGTCTAGTGTTAGGATTAGGTTTAGGGATAGGGTGATGTTTAGAGCTAGGGTTAGTGTTAAGGTCAGAGTCATTGTTAGTATTAGTTCTAGGGTTAGAATTAGGACTCGAATTAGGGTGAGGTGTAGGGTTAGGTTTCGGTTTAAGTTAAGGATTAGGGTCAGTGCTATGCCTTGGTTTGGCTTGAGACTAGGTCTAGGGTTAGAGCTAGTTTCAAATTAGCATTAGGGTTAGAGCTAGTGTTAAGGTGTGGTTTTGGCTTAGGGTTAGAGTTAGATTTAGAGTTAGGGTTAAATCTAGATTCAGGGCTACAGTGAAGGTTAGTGCTAGGGTTATGTCTAGGGTTTGAGTTATCATAAGTGATAGGGTTAGAACTAGGGATAGGGCTAGGGTGAGAATTAGAGTTAGTGTTAGTGTTAGTGTTAGATTTAGGGTTAGAATTATGGCTTAATTAGGGCTAGGATAAGAGCTAGGTTTAGTATTAAGGCTGAGCCTAGGTTTATGGCTAGGGTTATGGTTATGGTTATGGTTAGGTATGATGTTATAGATAGCTTTAGACCTTGGGTGAGGGTTAAAATTAGGGTTAGGTTTATGGTTAGGGTTAGGTTTAGAATTAAGACTAAGAATAGGAATAGGATTAGGGCTAGAGTTTGTTTTAGGGTTATGGCTTTATTAGGGCCAGGGCTAATGTCTGGTCCAGGGGTATGGTTAGAGATAATTTTAGGGTTAATATTATGAGGGTTAGGATTAGGTTTATGGATATGGTTAGGTTTAGGGTTCAGGTTAGGTTTAGGGTAATGTATAGGTTTAGGCTTAGGAATAGGTTTAGGGTTATCCTAGGGTTAGCATTAGGGTTAGTATTAGGATTAGGGTAATGGACAGGGTTACAGCTGGGGTTAGGGCTAGGTTTATGGTTAGGATAAAGGCTAAGGTTAGGGTTAGGTTTGGGGTTATGTCAAGGACTATGGTTAGGGTTAGGTTTAGGGTAAGTTTTAGGGCTAGAATTAGGGTTATGGTTAGGGTTAAAGGTAGTGTTAGGGCTTTGATTAGGGATAGGTTTTGGGTTAGTTAGGGCTAAGTTTAGAGCTACAGCCAATGTAAGAACTAAGGTTACAATTAGAACTCGTTTTAGGGTTAGGGTTAGGGCTAGGTCTAGGGTTAGGTTTAGGTTTAGGTTTTGAGTGATGTTTAGAGATAGGGTTAGTGTTAGGGTCAGACGCAGGGTCAGGGTTTGTTTTAGGGTTAGGGATAGGACTCGAATTAGGGCTTGGTTTAGGGCTAGGTGTAGGCTTAGGGTTTGGTTTTTATGTTCAAGATTAGGGTTAGGGCTAATGTAAAGGCAAGTGATAGGATTATGGTAAGGGATAGGGTTCAAACTAGAAATAGGACAAGGGCGAGAGTTAGAGTTAATCTTAGGGCTAGGGTTAGGTTAGGTTTAGAGCTAAGTTAATCCTTACCATACTCCTAGCCATAATTCTAGCTCTAATCCTATCCATTACCCTAAACATAACCCTAATCCTAATGCTAACTCTAGCCCTAAACTTAACCCTAATCCTAAACCTCCACCTGACACTCACCCTAAATGTCATGCTAGCCCTAATCATAGCTCAAACCCTAACACTTACCCTAAACCTAACCCTAACACTAACCCTAGACCTAATTCTAACCCTAACCCTAGCCCTAATCCTAACTATAACCCTAGCCCTAACCTATACATTACCATAAACCTAACCCTAACCCAAACATACCTCTAAATATAGTTCTAACCCCACTCATTACCCAAACCCTAACTATAAATATCATGATAACACTAGCCCTAACCCTAAAACTATTCTAACCCTAACTGTAAACTTAACCCTTGTCCTAACTCTAAACCTACACTAACCCTAAATGTAAATCTAACTCTAGACCCAACCATAAACCTAGCCCTTGCCATATTCCTAATCCTAGTTAAAATGCCATCAGTTACGCTAAACCTAACACTAACCCTAGTCCTAAACATAAATCTAACCCTATCCATTTAGGCTTAACCCTAAACCTATCACTAACACTAACATTATTCTTACCTAAACCTAACCTGAACACTAAACCTAACCCTATCAATTAGTCTAAACCTAACCCTAACCCTATTGCTAATTCAAGCCCTAAAACTAAACCAAAACTTAACCCAAACTCTGAACAAGACACTGACTCTAATAACACACCTAGCTCTAAACCTGATCCTTACCCGAAGCATAACCCTTAAACTAGACCTAGCCATAAAATTAACACAAACATTGTCCCTAACCGTATCCCTAAACCTGACATTAGCACTCTACCTAATACTTGCCTTAAACCTAACACAAAGCAGAGCCCTCATCCTAGCCCTAAACCTAGCCTTAACCCTATCCCGAACCCTAACCATAGCCCAACCCCAAATTTCAACCTCTGCCCTAGTTCTGAACCTAGGTATAACCACATTCTTTCTCCTATCCCTAACCCTAACACTATCACTAACACTAAACCTAGCCCTAACTCTAGGCCTAATCCTAACACTAACCAGAGCTCAAATCCTAGCCCTCATTTTTTTTGCTAACTGTAACCCTAACTCTAACCTTAGCCCTAAGACTAACTGTAACTGTAGCCCAAGACCTATTTCTAGTACCAAACTTAACTATTGCCTAACCCTAACACTAGCCCTAACCTTATCCCTAAACCTAGCCATACTCCTAAACCTAGAACTAACCCTAACTCTAAATCTACCCTAACTATAAACCTAAACCTCACACTAACACTAGCCCTAACCTTATTCTAATTAGAAAACTAGCCCTAACCCTAGCCATAGACCACAAACAAAATTGAGCTATAGCCCTAATTCTAACCCTTAACCTCAACCAAAACCTAATGATACCCCCAGTCCTAACCCTATTTCTACAACTAATACTGACCCCGACTCTGACTCTAAAACTAACCCTACCTCTAAATATCACCTTAACCCTAAACCTAACCCAAACACTAGACCTAGCCCTAATCCTAACCCTAAAACTCTGTCTAACTGTAAAGCTAGTACTTACGTTAGCAAGAGCCTTAACCCTAACTCAAAACCTAGCACTAATCTGATCCTCAACTCTAGCTTTAACACTAACCCTAACCCTAACCCTAACACTAACCCAAACCCTAAACATATTGTTTACCCTAAGCCAAACTCTCACCCTAATGCTACCCTAGTTCTAACTCTAACCCTTAGCTTACCTCAAACCCTAACTCAATTACTAGTCCTATTTAACACTAAAACGAACCCTAACACTAGCCCTAAAAGTAAACCTATACTTAAAACTAACCATAACACTAGCACTAGTCCAAAACTTAATCCTAAATATAGCCATAACTCTAGCCCTAGTCCTAAACAAAAACCTATCCCTAGCCCTAAAATAACCAGTAACCTAAATCAAAGACTAACTCTAGCCCAAGACTTAAACCTAGTTCTAATTCTGTCCCTAACTAAAACCCAATGCTAGCCTGAACAATGATGCTTACACTAACACAAACCCTAGCTCTAAACCTTATCCTAACCGAAAACTTAAACCTAACACTAGACATATGTATAACCCTAACACAAAAAACTAGCCATAACCATAACCCTAGCTCTTACATTATTCATAGCCCTAACACTAGCCATAAACCTCACACAAAACCTAGCCCTAAAAAAAGCCCTAAACCTAGACCTAAGCATAACCTTAACCCTAACCCTAGCACAAACCCTAAACCTAATGCTTGCCCTCGATCAAACCCTAGCTCAAACTCTAACCCTTACTCTGAACATAACCCTAGCTCTAACCCTAACTCTAACCCTATCCCTCATCCTAACTGAAACCATAGCCCAAATCCTAGCTCTAAATTTATCCATTACCTTAAACATAATCTTAAACCTAATGCTAAACCTAGTCCTAACTCTAACCCTAACCATAACTGTAGCCCTGATTCTAACCATAAACCTCGCCCTAGCCCTAACCCTAGCTCAAACCCTAACACTTACACTAAAACTAACCCTAACACTAGCCCAGGTTGTAACCCAAGCCCTAGCCCTAATCCTAACCATAACCTAAGCCATAAGACTAGCACTGAACTTATAAATTACTCTAAATATAACCCTAAACCAAATACTAACCTGAGGCCTAACCGAAACTGTATCCCTAAAACTAACCATATATTACTCTAAACCTAATCTAAACTGTAAACCTAACTTTATCTGTTACTCTAACCCTAACCCTAACCCTAATGCTAATTTGAGCCCTAACCTTAAACCTTAACCCAAACCAATCCTTAAACCATAGTCTGACCGTAATAATAACCTAGCTCTATAACTGACCCCTATGCTAAACCTAACCGTCACACTAGACCTAGCCATAAACCTATCCCTAACTCTATCCCTAAACATAACCCTAGACCTGATATTAGCCCTAGCCCTTATCCTAGCCCTAACACTAACACAAACCCTAGCCCTCATCCTAGCCCTAAACCTAGACTTAATCCTAAATGAAACCCTCAACTAGCACTATCCCTAAATATAACACTCTCCTTAGCACTGAACCTATCTATATAAACCCAACCCTTCCCCTAAAACTAACCCTATCCTTAGACTTAAACGTACGCCTAACCTGAACACTAATCATAGCGATAATCCTAGCCCTATTTTAACCCTAACCTTAACCCTACCCCTAACCCTAGCCATTGTTCTAACCCTAAATCTTAACCTAAACCAAACCTTAACCCATAACTAGCCATAACCCGAGCTCTAATTTGAGTCTACGCATAAAACTAACCCTCACTCTGACTCATATCCAAACACAAAACCTAGTTTTAAATATCACCCTAACCCTAAAACTAATGTTAACACTACCTAACCCTAAATCTAGCCCTAAACCTAACCCTTATCCTAGCCGTAACCCTAGCACTAATCCTATCCATTACCCCAAAACAAACCCTATTCATAATGCTAACTCGAGTCCTATTCCTAATCCTTAGCCAATCCCAATCAATAACCCTATTACTAGTCCTAACACTAGCCTCATTCTAGATCTAACCCTAACCTAAAACCTCACCCTAACCTTCACCCTTATTCTGACCCTAACACTAATTATAGGTCTAAATTGGATCCTAAACCAATACCGAAACCTGAAACTAGCCCAACCAGAAAATTTATACCTAAACCTAACACTAACACTAGCTCCATACCTAAACCTAATCCTAAATCTAGCAATCACTCTAGCCCTTGACCTGAACATAAACAGTCCTAGCCCTAACCATAAACCTTAACCTAAACCAAACACTAACCCTACCACTAGACCTAACCCTAGTCCTACTCTGGCTTTCAACCTATCCTTAACTTTAACCTGAACACTGGCCCTGACACTAACATTAAACCTAGCTATAAACCTGACCCTAACACAAAACCAAAACCTAACACTAGACCTAGCTTTAAGCCTAACCCTAAAACTAGCTCTCATCAGAACCCTAGAAATTTCATTACACATAGCACTAACCGTAGGCCTAAATCTAACACGAAACTTAAATAACCCTAACCCAAATCGAGGCCTAAACAAACATTAAGCATAACCCTCATGCTAACCCTAACCCCAGTCCTAACCCTAACCCTAACCCTCACCTTAGTCCTAACCCTAGATCAAAGACTAACCCTTAGCCGAAACATGACACTAGCACTATTCCTAAACATAAACCTAACCATAGCCATAATCCTAACCTTAATCCTAAACCCAACACTAGCTCTAACCCTAGGCATTAGCCTAACTCTAAACCTAACCCTAATAATAACCCTATCCCTAACCCTAACCGAAACCCTAATCCAAGCATAAACCAATCCCTAGACCTAACCCTAAACCTACAACTTGTCATAGCCTTAACCCTAACTCAAAAGCTAAATTTTACCTTAAAACAGTAAACCTAGCCCTAAAACTAAACTTAAATCTAAACCTAACCTTAACCATGAAGCTAACTTTATATCTATCCCAATCTATTACCCTAAACCTATGCTACCCCTAATGAAAAGCCTAGCCCTAACCCTATACCTAATGCTGACCATAACACTAAGCCTAACCCTCGTCCTAGACCTAACCCTAGCACAAAACCTAACCTTTACCCTAAATCGAACTCTAACCCTACACTAAGCTAGGGTTACTAGCCCTAACTGAAAACCTAAAATAACTCTAGCCCTAATCCTAACCTAACCATAGCCTTAACCATAGCTCTAACCCTATATATTTTCCTTATGATAACCCTAATCCTAACACTAACCCTAGGCATAACCCTAACCCTTTTGCTAACCCTAAAGCTCTCCATTCCTAATGCTCATTTAGCCCTATCCCTAAACCTTAACCTAAAACAAAACCTAACCCTGATCCTGACCCTAAAAATTCAACTAGCTCTAAACCTGACCCTTACCCTAAGCAAAAAACTTACACTAGATCTAGACACAAACCTAACCCTAAATCTACCCCAAAATGTAACACTAGACTTGACATAATCCCTAGCCCTAATTCTAGACCTAACCCTATAACTAAACCTAGGCCTCATCCTAGCCCTAAACTTAGCCTTAATAATAACCCTAACCCTAACCCTAGTCCTAACACTAATTCTAACCCTCACTCTACCTCTAATCCTAGCTATAATAGCATACCTTACCCTAAAATTAACTATAATCCTAGCCCTAACATTAGGCCTAAGCTGAACACAAGCCCTAGCCCTAATCCTAGCCCTAACTTAGCCCTATCCCTAAAACTAATCAAAACCCTATGCCTAAGACTAACTCTAACTCTCGCCCTAATCCTAGCCCTAACTTAGCCCTATCCCTAAAACTAACCAAAACCCTAGGCCTAAGATTAACGCTAAATCTTAGCCTAGTCCTAGACCTAATTCTAACCATATATGTTACTGTAGCCATAAACCTAGCCCTGACCCTTACCTTATATTTAGATCTAGCCCTAATCCTAGATCTAACACTAAATCCAAATCTAAACCTAACCCAAAGCATAAGCCTAACACTAACACTAGCCCTAACCCTAGTTCTAATCTTATAACTAGCCCAAACCCTAAACCTAGGACTAAAACAAAAATGAGCAAAAGCCCTAACCCTAAACCTTAACTTAAACCGATACCTAACACTACACCTAGACATAACCCTAGCCCTAATTCGAGTCCTAACCCTAACCTTAAAACTTACCCTTACGCTGACTCATATCCTAACACTGACACTAGCTCTAAAGACCATGCTAAACTTAAACCAAACCCTAACAGTAAACCTAGCCCTAATTCAAGTCATAACCATACCCTTAAAGGAAACCTTGACCTGACTGATATCCTAAAAGTCACCCTAGCTCTAAACACAACCCTCACCTTAAACCGAACACTAAGAGTAACCCTAGTGCTTATCTAAAGCTAACACTAGACCTAGCCATAACCCTAACCCTATAGACAGCCCTCAACATAACCCTAGCTCTTACATTACCCATAGCCCTAACCCTAGCCCTAAACCTAACACAAAAGCTAGAGCTAGTCCTAGGCCTAAATGAAGCCTTAAACATAGCCCTGACCCTAACCATAACCCTAGCCCTAACCCTAACCTAACCCTCGCCTTAGTCCTAATCTTAGATAAAAGCCTAAACATTTCTCTAAACATAAACCTACACCTATCCCTCAATCTAACCCTAAACCTAGCCCTAATTCTAACCTTAACCATAGCCATAAACCTAGCTCTAAACCTACGCACTATTTGAAACCTAAACCTAACCTTATTGATAAAACTAGGCTTAATGCTAAACCTAAACCTAACTGGAAAACTAACTCTATACCTAACCTTAAACCTGACATTTCCCATAGACCTAACCCTAGCTCAAACCCTAACCCTTACTAGAAACCTAAACATAACCATAGACCTAACTCTAAGCCTAAATCTCAATCTAACTTTAAAAATAGCCCTAAATCTACATCTAATCATATACATTACCCTAACCCTAACCCTATCCTTAATGATGTCCGTAGACCTAATCCTAACCCTAACCCTAACCATATGAGTACTATAATCTTATCCCAAGAAGTAACCCTAAAACTACCCCTCACCCCAGCCCTAACCATAGCTGAAATCCGAACCCTTATACTAAACATAAACCTAAGCCTAACCCTAATTTTAACCCTAACCCTAACCCTACTCCAAGACCTATTCTTAACCATAAACCTAGCCCTAAATTTAGCTCTAATCCTATCCATTATTCTAACCATAACCCTTACCCTAATATGAACCCTAGGCTTAACCCTCACCCTATTGCTAACCCTAACCCTATCAATTACCCTAAACCTAATGGTAACTCTTAACAAAACCCTATCATTACCCTAACCCACACCCTAGTGCTAATTCAAGCCCTAAACATAAAACCTAACCTAAAACAAACTCTAACACTGACCCTGCACCCTAATAAATCTCCTAGCTCTAAGGATGACTTTTACAGTAAACCTAATCCTTACACTAGACCTAGCCATAACACTAATCCTAAAACTATCCCCAACCATAAGCTTAGACCTGACATTAGTCATAGCCCTAATCCTAGCCCTAAACCTAACACAAACCCCAGTCCTAAACCTAGCCTTATTCCTAACCCTAATCCTAAATTTAGGCCTAACCCAGGAACTAACCCTAGGCCTAATCGTAGCACTAATTTAGTCCTATTCATAACCCTAGCCCAACTCTAGTCCTATGACTCACTCTAACTCTCACCCTAGCCCCATCCCTAGTTCTAACCCTATCCCTTACTGGAACCCGAATTCTAGCCCTAAACCCAGCGCTAACCCTAGCCCTATCATTAGCTCTAGCCCTAATCTAGATCTAATTTTAACTCTAAATCAAAACCTAACCCAAAGTCTAACGCTAACCCTAACTCTAAATCTGACTTTAACCCTAGCCCTAAAACAAAACCAAGCCATAGCCCTAACTCTAACCCTTAAACTAAACCATACCTTAACCCTAACCCTAACCTTAGCTCTAATTCTAGTTTTAAGCTGAAAGCTAGAACTAACACTGACCCTTACTCTGACGATAATACTAACTCTAGTCTAAACATCACCCTAACCCTAACCCTAAACCTAACACTAGACCTACCACTAACCCTAACCCTAAATTTAACCCTAATTGTAACCCTGATACTTATATTTGCCTTACCCCTAACCCTAGCATTAACATAACAAAAAACCTAGCCCTAATCCAAGCCCTAACCCAAGCTTTAACCCTAAACCTAATCCTAACCCTAACCCTAATCAAAACCATAATCCTAGCCCTAAACATATCTCTAAACCTATCCACTGCAATAACCATAACTCTAGGCCTAAACACAACCCTATCCCTAATCCTAAACCTATGCATTATTCTAAACCAAACCTAAACCCTAAACCTCATATTATAATTACACTAACACTAATCACAATGCTAACTTGAGCCCTAAGTTTAAACCTTACCTATCCCAAACTTCTAACCCAGACGTTGACCCTAGCTCTAAACCTGACTCTAACCCTTACATTATATTTAGGCATAAACCTAACCCTAAAACTATCTTTAACAATAACCCTAGATCTGATATTAGCCATAGCCGTAAACCTAGCTGTAACACTAAAATAAACCATAGCCCTCATCGTAGCCCCAAACCTGGTCTAAATATTACCCTGACCCTGACCATAGCCCTACCCCTAATTCTAACCTTCACCTTATCTCTAAACCTAGCTATAATGCCATTCCTTACCCTAAACTTAAACCTAACCCTAACCCTAACACTAGGACTAAGGTAAACACTAATTTTAGCCCTAATCCTAGCTCTAATTTAAACCTATCCCTAACCCTAACCCTAAACCTAGCCCTAAGACTAACTCTAACTCTCACAATAGTCCTATCCCTTCTTCTAACCATATCCATTACCATAATCCTAAACCAAGCCCTAAACCGAGACATAACCATTGCCAAATCCATATTTCTAGTCCTAATGTAGATCTAACTTTAACTCTAAATCTAAACCTAACCCTAAGCCTAAGCCTAACATTAACACTAGCCCTAATGCTAATCATAAAACTAGTCCTAACACTAACCCTTGCAGTAAAACAAAACCGAGCAAGAGCCTGAACCCTAAACCTTAACTTAAACCAAACCTAACACTACACCTAGACCTTTTGCCAGCCCTAATTCAAGTCCTAATCTTAACCTTAATACTATCCCTAATTCTGACTCATATCCTAACACTCACCCTAGCACTAAACATCACCCTAACCTTAAAACGAACCTCTACAGTAACTTTAGCCTTAATATCATAAACCTAACGACCGCCCTAACCCTAACCCTAACTCTATCCTTCATCCTACATCTAAACCTAGCTATAACGCCATTCTTTATCCTAAACTTAAACCGAACCCTATCCCTATCAATAGCCCTAAGCTGTACAACTAACCATAGTCCTAATCCTAGCCCTAATTTAACCCTATCCCAAACCCTAACTCTAATTTTAGCCCTATCACTAACTCTAACTCTCACACCAGCCCTATTCCTAGTTCTAAACCTATCCCTTACCATAACTCTAACCTTGGCCCTAACCCTTGCCCTATCCTTAATTTTAGCTTAATTCTAGATCTAACATAATCATAAATGTAACCCTAACTCTAAGTCTAAGCCTAATACTAAAACTAGCCCTAACCCTAATACTAATTGTAAAATTAGCCCTAACTCTAACCCTACGACTAAAACAAAACCTAGCAATAGACCTAACAATAAACCTTAACTTAAACCAAACCCTAAACTACTACAAAAACTCATCCTAGCCCTAATCGAGTCCTAACCCTAACCTTAACACTAACCCTGAACCTGACTCATATCCTAACACTCACCCTACCTCTAAACATCATGCTAACCTTAAACCGAACCCTAACAGTAAACTTAGCCCTAATTCGAGTCCTAACTCAAACCCTAAAAATAACCCTGACCCTGACTCCTATCCTAGAAATATCCCTAGCTCTAAATATCACCCTAACCATAAACTAACAAACACTGGAACTAACCCTAACCCTAACCCCAAGGTAACCCTAGTTGTAACCCTGGTTCTTACATTACCTTTTGCCCTAACCCTAGGCCCAACACTAACACAAAAAGGAGTTTAATCCGAGCCCTACACCTAGCTTTAACCCTAACTGTAACCCTAACCCTACCCCTAACAATTGCTCTAACCCTATCCCTAAACCTAAGAAAAACCCTAACCCTAAAGGTAACCCTAGACCTAAATCTAATCCTAAATCTAGGCTTAACTCTAGCTCTAGACCTAAAGAAAAACCTAGCCTTAGCCCTAACAATAACCCTTAACTTAAATTAATGCAAAGACTAACCCTACCCCTAGACATAAACCTAATCCCAATTCTGCCTTTAACCTTAGCTCTAACTCTAACCTGAACACTGACCCTGCTTTAACACTAAACCTAACTCTAAAACTGACCGTAACCAAAAACCTAAACCTAACACTGGACATAGCCATAACCCTAACCCTACAACTAGCCCTAATCATAATCCTAGCTCTTACATTAACCATAGCCCTAACTCTATGCCTTAACCTAACAAAAATCCTAGAGCAAATTCTAGGCCTCAATCTAGCCCTAAGCATAACCCCAGCCCTAATCCTAGCACTAACCATAACCCTAAACCTAACCCTAGCCTTAGTGTTAAACCTTACTCAAAGCCCAACCCTTACCATAAATATAAACTTATACCTATACCTTACTCTAAACCCTAACCCTAGCCCTATCCATGAACTTAACCCTATCCCTAAACCTAACTCTAAACCTACAACTTTCCTAACCCTACACCTAATTGTATTCATAACCCTAGCCTTAACCCTAACCATAATCCTAACCCTAACCTGAAAACTAATAATAGACCAAACCCTAAACCTAACACTCGCCATAGCCCTAACCCTAGCTCAAAACCTAACCCGTACCATAAACCTAAACATAACCATAGCCTTAACATTAACCCTTACACTAAATCTAACCCTAAACCTAAACCTAAGCCTACATCTAACCATATCCATTACCCTAACTCTTATCCTAACCCTAATGATAACCCTAGCCCTAACCTTAACCCTCACCCTAAACCTACCATGATTCTGTCCCTAGACCTAAGGCAGAATCTAATCCTCGACCTAGCCCTATGACTAACACTAGCTGAAACCCTAGCCCTTACCCTAAACATAACCCTAGCCCAAAACATAACCCCTATCCTAGCCCTAATCCTAAAGGTAATCATAGCCCAAACTCTAGCTCTAACTTTATCCATTACCCTAACCAAAACCCTAAACATAATGCTAAACCTAGCCCTAACCCTAACCCTAACTCTATCCCTAGCCCTGATTCTAACCTGAAGCCTCAACCTAGCCCTAACACTTACTCAATCCCTGACCCTTACCCTTAACCTAACCTTAAGAAAATGATAAGCCTAACCCTAACCCTAAACCTAGCCCTAATCCTAAACTTAAAACTAGACTTAACCTTAGCTCTAACCCCACCCATTACCCTAACCCTAATCATAAACATCATGATGACCCTATCCCTAACCCTAAGCCTACTCTAATCCTAATTGTAAACCTAAACCTAGACTGAACCATAAACCTAACCCTTGCCACAGTCCTAACCCTAGCTCAAACTTTAACAATTATGCTAAACTCAATACTAACCCTAGTATTAAACCTAAACCTCACCCTAACCCAACATCTAAATCTGTCCATAACCTTAACACTAATGAAAACTCTAATCCTAATACAACACTTAATCCTAAACCTTTCCCTATCCTTAGCACTAACCCTAGCTCAAACCCTAACCCATACCCTAAACCTAACCCTAGCCTTAACCCTAAACCTAACTCTAGCCCTAATCCTAAACATAACCCTAGCTCTAACCCTAGCTGTAACCCTTTTCATTACCCTAATGATAACAATAAATCTAATGCTAACCCTAGGTCTTACCCTAACCCTATCCATTACCCTAAATCTAACCTAAGCACTAAACCAAACCTGAAGCCTAAACCTAACCTTATCCATTACCCTAGCCCTAACTCAAACCTAATGCTAATGTGAGCCATAACCCTAAACCTCAACCTAACCCAAACCAAAAACCTGACTCTAACTATTCTAATACCCCTAGCTCTCAACTTGAACCTTACACTAAACCTAACTCTGAAACTAGACCTAGCCATAAATCTTACCTGAAAACTATCCGTAAACATAACCCTTGATCTGATAATAGCCCTAGCCCTAATTCTTGCCATAACCCTAACACAAACGCTAGCCCTCATCCTAGCCCTAAACCTAGCCTTGATCCTAACCTGAGCCAGAAATATAGCCCTATCCCTAATTTTATCCCTCACCATTGTTCTGAACTTAGTTCTAACCCATCCCATCCCCCAACCTAACCCTAACTCTAACTCTAGACTTAACCCTTAAACTAATCCTAGACCTGATCTAGCCCTAATTTAGCCCTAATCCTACCACGACCACTAAGACTAACTCTAACTCTTGTCCTAGCCCCATTCCTAGATCTAACCCTATCCCTTACCATAACCCTAACCCTTGCCCTAACCTTAGCCCTAACACTAGCCTTAGCCCTAACCCTAGAACTAACCATAACTCTAAGTCCAACCCTAACCTTAAGCCTAAACCTCACACTAACACTAGCTCTAACAGTAACACTAATCTTAAAACTAGCCCTAATCTAGTTCAAGCCCTAAAACAAAACCGAGCCATAGCCCTAACCCTAACACTTAATCTAAACAAAAACCTAACCTTACACCTAGCCCTAACCTTAGCCCTAATTCGATTCCTAGCCTAACCCTAAAACTAACCTTGAGCCTGTCTCTGACCTTAAACTAACCCTAGCTCTAACATCACCCTGAAGTATATGAAAACCTAAAACTAGAACTAGCCCTAACTGTACCCCTAAAAGTAGCCCTAATCATAACTCTAGTTCTTACATAAACCATAGCCTTAACCTAATGGAAAATCTATCCCTAAACTGAGCCCTACACCTCGTTTTAACCCTAAACCTAACCTTAGCCCTAGCCATTACCCTAAACCTTACCCTAACCCTAAATCTGGCCCTAACCCTAAACCTAACCCTAGACTTAATCCTAACCATAATCCTAGCCCTAACTCTGGCTCTAACCCTATCCATTACCCTAAACATAACCGTAACCCTAATGATAATCCTAGCATTAAATTTAACCCTAATGCTAAACCGAGACCTGACACTAACCTTAACCATCAACTCATCCCTAACCATAGCTCAAACCCTAACACTTACCCTGAACATAACCCTAACACTAATTCTAGACCTAAAAAAACCCTAGCCCTGATCCTAACCATAACACTAGACCTAAACCTATCCATTACCCTAAACATAAGCCTTACCCAAACTTAGCTCTAAGCATAGCTCTAACCACACCCATTACCCTAACCCTAATTATAAACATCATGATAACACTAGCCCTAACCCTAAACCTACTCTAACCCTAACTCTAAACTTAACCCTAGTACTAACCCTAAACCTACACGAACCCTAACTTTAAACCTAACCCTAGACCTAATTGTAAACCTAACATTTGCCATAGTCCTAATCCTAGCACAAACCCTAACAGTTAATGCTAAACCTAAAACTAACCCTAGTCCGAAACCTAAATCTAACCCTATCCATTTAGACCTAACCGCAAAGCTTTCGCTAATATTAACCTTATCCTTACCTAAATCTAAAATGAACACTAAACCTAACCCTATCAATTACTCTAACCCTAACTCTAAACCTAACCCTAATGCTAATTTGAGCCCTAAAAATAAACCAAAACCTAACCCAAACTCTGAGCATGGCCCTGACTCTAATAACACACCTAGCTCTAAACTGAACCTTACCCTAAACATAACCTTTAAACTAGACCTAGCCATTAAACTAACCCTAACAGTATCCCTAAATGTAACCCTAGGCCTGACATCAGAACTCTACCTTATTCTTGCCTTAAACCTAAAACAAACCCGAGCCCTCATCCTAATCGTAACCTAGCCTTAATCCTAACCAAAACACTAACCCTAGCCCAAACCCTAATTTCAACCCTCGCGCTAGTTCTGAACCTAGGTATAACCACATCCTTTCCCCTATCCCTAACACTAACCCTAACACTACCACTAACAATAACCCTAGCCCTAACCCTAGGCCTAATCCTAACAGTAACTATAGCTCAAATCCTAGCCCTAATTTATTGCTAACTGTAACCCTAACTCTAACCCTAGCACTAAGACTAACACTAACTCTAGCCCTAGACCTATTTCTAGTACCAACCTAAACTATTGCCTAACCCTAACACTAGCCCTAAACTTAGTCCTAACCTGAGCCATAGTCCTAAACCTAGAACTAACCCTAACTCTAAATATAACCCTAATTCTAAACCGAAACCTCACCCTAACACTAGCCCTAACTCTAATTCTAATTTGAAAACTAGCCCTAACCCTAGCCATGGCCCACAAACAAAACTGAGCTATAACCCTAATACTAACCCTTAACCTAAACAAATCTTGATGTTACACCTAGTCCTAAAGCTATCCCTACAACTAAACTGACCCTGACTCTGACCCAAAAACTAACCCTACACTGAACATCACTCTAATCCTAAACCTAACACAAACAATAGCCCTATCCCTAATCTTAACCCTAAAACTATCCCTAACTGTAAAGATAATTCTTACATTAGCCATATCCCTAACCCTAACACAAAATCTAGCGCTAATCTGAGCCTCAATCCTAGATTTAACCTGAACCCTAACCCTAACCCTAACCCTAACACTAATCCAAAACCTAGCTCTAAACCTGTTTCTTACCCTAAACCAAACACTCACCCTAAAGCTACCCTAGTTTTTTCCCTTATCCTAGAGTTAATCCTAACCCTCACCCTCACCCTAGCCCTATCCCTAAATATAACCCTCACCCTAGAACTGAACCTAGCTGTATAACCCCATCCCTTCCAATAAAACTAACCCTAACCCTAGCCCTAACAATATACCTAACCCTAACACTAATCATAGCACTAATCCTATCCCTATTTGAACCCTAACCTTAACCCTACCCCTAACCCTAGCCCTATTTCTATTTATAAGACTAACTCAAACTCACACCCTAGCCCTATTTCTATTTATAACCCTATTCATTATCATAACCCTCAGAATAACTCTAACCTGAGCCCTAACGCTAGCCATAGCCCTCACCCTAGATCTAACCATAACTCTAAATCTAACCCTAATCTTAAGCCCAAACCTCATTCTACAACTAGTTCTAACACAATTGCTAATCCTAAAACTAGCCCTAATCCAAGCTCTAGCCCTAAAATAAAACCAAGCCATTGTTCTAACTCTAAATCTTAACCTAAACCAAATCCTAACCCATAACTAGCCATAACCCAAGCTCTAATTCGAGTCCTAGGCCTAAAACTAACCCTCATTCTGACCCATATCCAAACACAAACCCTAGCTCTAAATATCACCCTAACCCTAAAACTAATGCTAACATTAGACCTAGCTGAAACCCTAACCCTAAAACGAACCCTAATCATAACCCTAGTTATTACATTGGCCTTAGCCAAACCCTAGTCCTAACTCTAACACAAAAATAGACCTAATCTGAGCCTTAACACTAGATTTAACCCTAACCATAACCCTAAATCTATCCCTAAACCTAATTTTAATCCTAGCCCTAAACCTAGCTCTAATTCTATCCATTACCCTAAGCCAAACCCTATTCATAATGCTAATGCTAGTCCTAATCCTAATCCTTAGTCAAACCCAAAAAATAACCCTATTACTATTCCTAACACCAGCCCTCATTCTAGATTTAATCCTAACCCAAAACCTCACCCTAACCTTCACCCTTATTCTGACCCCAATATTAATTATAGGTCTAAACCTGACCCTAAACAGAAATCGAAACCTGAAACTAGAACTACCAGTAAACTTATAACTAAACCTAAACCTAACACTAGCCCCATAACTAAACCTAATCCTAAATCTAGCTATTACTCTAGCCCTTGACCTAAACAAAAACTTAGTGCTAGTCCTAACAATAACCCTTAACCTAAACCAAACACTAACCCTACCACTACACCTAACCCTAGTTCTATTCTGGATTTCACCCTAACCTAAACTTTAACCTGAAAACTGGCCCTGAAACTAACATTAAACCTAGATATAAGCCTGACCTTAACCCAAAACCTAAAGCTAACACTAGACCTAGCATTAAGCCTAACCCTAAAACTAGCTCTCATCAGAACCTAGAACTTACATTACACATAGCACTAACCCTAGGCCTAAACATAACACAAATCTTAAATAACCCTAACCCTCATCGAGGCCTAAACTTACCCTAAGAATAACATTCACCCTAATCCTAACCCTAGTCCTAACCCAAATACTAACCCTCACCTTAGTCCTATCCCTGGCTCAAAGACTAACCCTTAGCCTAAACATAACCCTAGCACTATCCCCAATCATAAACCTAACGGTAGCCCTAATTCTAACCTTAACCCTAGAGATAACACAAGCTCTAACTTTAGCCATTACCCTAAGTCTAATCCTATCCATAATGATAACCCTATCCATAACCCTAACTGAAACAGTAACCCTAACCATGAACCTAACCCTAGACCTAATCCTAAACCTAAACCTTGCCATAGTCTTAACCGTAACTCAAACCCTAACTCTTACACTAAAACCAAGAGTAAACCTAAACTTTATCCTAAATATAACCCTAACCCTAACTCTAACCTAGGTTTAATAGCCCTAACCCAAATCCTAACCTAACTCTAGCACTAATCCTATCCTAACACTAGCCCTACCAAACATCTAAACCTATATATTATTTTTATGATAACCCTAATTCTAATGCTAACCCTAGGCATAACCCTAACCTTTTTGCTAACCCTAAAGCTCTCCAAGCCCTAAACCTACCCTGACACCTAAACCTAATCCAATCAATTACCATAACCCTAACACTAACTCTAATGCTCATTTGAGCGCTATAACTAAACCTTAACCTAAAACAAACCCTAACACTGATCCTGACCCTAAAATACACCTAGATCTAAACTTGACCCTTACCCGAAGCCTAACACTTACACTAGGCATAGACACAAATGTAACCCTAAATATACCCCAAACTGTAACACTAGACCTGACATTATCTGTAGCCCTAATTCTAGACCTAAACCTACAACAAACCCTAGCCCTCAACCTAGCCCTTAATGTAGCCTAAATCATAAGCCTAACCCTAACCGTAGACCTAACCCAAATTCTAAACTTCACCCTGCCCCTAAACCTAGCTATAACACCATAACTTACCCTTAAATTAAATACAACCCTAGCCCTAACACTAGGCCTAAGCTGACCACTAACCCTAGCCCTAATCCTAGCCCTAACACAGCCCTATCCATAAACCTAACCAAAACCCTAGCCCTAACACTAACTGTAAATATCACCCTAGACTTAGGCCTAGTTCTAACCCTATCTGTTACCATAACCATAACCCTATCCATAAACATTGCCCTATAGTTAGACCTAGCCCTAATGCTAGATCTAATGCTAAATCCAAATCTAACCTTAACCAAAAGCCTAAGCCTAACACTAACACTAGCCCTAACCCTACTTCTAATCTTATAACTAGCCCAAACCCTAAACCTAGGACTAAAACAAAAATGAGCAAAAGCCCTAACCCTAAACCTTAACTTAAACCGATACCTAACACTACACCTAGACAAAACCCTAACCCTAATTCGAGTCCTAACCCTAACCTTAAAACTTACCCTTACCCTGACTCATATCCTAACACTGAAACTAGCTCTAAAGACCACGCTAAACTTAAACCAAACCCTAACAATAACCCTAGCCCTAATTCAAGTCATAACCCTAACCTTAAAGCAAACCCTGACCTGACTGATATCCTAAAAGTCACCCTAGCTCTAAACACAACCCTCACCTTAAACCGAACACTAAGAGTAACCCTATTGCTTATCTAAAGCTAACACTAGACCTGCCATAACCCTAACCCTATAGACAGCCCTCAACATAACCCTAGCTCTTACATTACCCATAGCCCTAACCCTAGCCCTAAACCTAACACAAAAGCTAGAGCTAGTCCTAGGCCTAAATGAAGCCTTAAACATAGCCCTAACCCTAACCCTAATCCTATCCCTAACCCTAACCTAACGCTCTCCTTAGACTAATCCTAGCTCAAAGCCTAAACATTTCTCTAAACTTAAACCTACCCATATCCCTCAATCTAACCCTAACCCTAGCCCTAATTCTAACCTTAACCCTAGCCCTAAACCTATCTCTAAACTTACCCATTACTCGAAAACTAAACCTAACCTTATTGATAATCCTAGGCTTAATGTTAAACCTAAACCTAACTGGAAAACTAATCCTGGACCTAACCTTAAACCTCACACTTGCCATAGACCTAATCCTAGCTCAAACCCTAACCCTTAATATAAACCTAAACATAACCATAGACCTAACTCTAAGCCTAAACCTCAATCTAACTTTAAACATAGCCCTAAATCTACATCTAATCATATACATTACCCTAACCCTAAACCTATCCCTAATCATGTCCCTAGCCCTAATCCTAACTCTAACCCTAACCCTATGAGTACTCTAATCTTATCCCTAGAAGTAACCCTAAACCTAACCTTCACCATAGCCCTAACCGTAGCTCAAAACTGAACCCTTATGCTAAACATAAACCTAAGCCTAACCCTAATTATAACTAACCCTAACACTACTTCAAGACCTATTCTTAACCATAAACCTAGCCCTAAATTTAGCTCTAATCTTATCCATTATTCTAACCGTAACCCTTACCCTAATGTGAACCCTAGGCCTAACCTTAACCCTATTGCTATCCCTAACCCTTTCAATTACCCTAAACCTAATGTTAACACTAAACAAAACCCTATCATTACCGTAACCCACACCCTAGTGCTAATTCAAGCCCTAACCATAAAACCTAACCTCAAACAAACTCTAACACTGTCCTGACCCAAATAAATCTCCTCGCTCTAAGGATGACTTTTACACTAAACCTAACACTTACACTAGACGTAGCCATAACACTAATCCTAAAACTATCCCCAACCATAAGCCTAGACCTGACATTGCCCATAGCCCTAATCCTAGCCCTAAACCTAACACAAACCCCAGTCCTAAACCTACCCTTAATCCTAACCCTAAACCTAACTTTAGGCCTAACCCAGGAACTAACCCTAGGCCTAATCTTAGCACTAATTTAGCCCTATTCATAACCCTAGCCCAACCCTAGTCCTATGACTCACTCTAACTCTCACCCTAGCCCCATCCCTAGTTCTAACCCTATCCTTTATTGGAACCCTAATTCTAGCCCTAAACCCAGCCCTAACCCTAGCCCTATCATTAGCTCTAGTCCTAACCTAGATCTAAATTTAACTCTAAATCAAACCATAACCCAAAGTCTAACGCTAACCCTAACTCTAAATCTGACTTTAACACTAGCCCTAAAACAAAACCAAGCCATAGCCCTAACTCTAACCATTAAACTAAACCAACCCTTAACCCTAACGCTAACCTTAATTCTAATTCTAGTTTTAAGTTGAAAGCTAGAACTAACACTGACCCTTACTCTGACGATAATACTAATTCTAGTGTAAACATCACCCTAAACCTAACCCTAAACCTAACACAAGACCTACCACTAAACCTAACCCTAAATTTAACCCTCATGGTACCCCTGATACTCATATTCGCCTTACCCCAAACCCTAGCCCTACCTTAACCCAAAACCTATTCCTAATCCAAGCCATAACCCGAGCTTTAACCCTAAACGTAATCCTAACCCTAACCCTAATCAAAACCATATCCTAGCCCTAAATATATCTCTAAACCTATCCACTGCAATAACCATAACTCAAGGCTGAAAACTAACCCTATCCCTAATCCTAAACCTATGCATTATTCTAAACCAAACCTAAACCCTAAACCTCATATTATAATTACACTAACACTAGCCATAATGCTAACTCAAGCCCTAACTTTAAACCTTAACCAATCCCAAAATTCTAACCCAGATCTTGACCCTAGCTCTAAACCTGACCCTAACCCTTACATTATATGTAGGCATAAACCTAACCCTAAAACTATCTTTAACCATAACCCTAGATCTGATATTAGCCGTAGCTGTAATCCTAGCCCTAACACTAAAATAAAGCATAGCCCACATCGTAGACCCAAACCTGTTCTAATCGTTACCCTGACCCTAACCATAGCCCTAAATTCTAACCTTCACCTTATTTCTAATCCTAGGTATAATGCCATTCCTTACCCTAAACTTAAACCTAACCCTAACCCTAAATCTAGGCCTAAGGTGAACACTAATCCTAGCCCTAATCCTAGCCGTAATTTAACCCTATCGCTAACCCTAACCCTAACCCTAGCCCTAAGACTAACTAACTCTCACAGTAGCCCTATCCTTTCTTCTAACCATATCTTACCATAATCCTAAACCTAGCCATAACCATTGCCAAACCCTTATTCCTAGTCCTAACGTAGATCTAACCTTAACTCTAAATCTAAACCTAACCCTAAGCCTAAGCCTAACATTAACATTAACACTAGTCCTAACGCTAATCATAAAACTAGCCCTAACACTAACCCTTGCAGTAAAACAAAACCAAACAAGAGCCCTAACCCTAAAACTTAACTTAAACCAAACCTTAACACGACACCTAGACCTTACCCTAGCCCCAATTCAAGTCCTAATCTTAACCTTCCTTAATACTATCCCTAATTCTGACTCATATCCTAACACTCTCCCTAGCTCTAAACACCACACAAACCTTAAACCGAATCCCTAGAGTAACACTAGCCATAATTTGAGTCCTAACCCTAACCCTAAATTTAAACCTGACCCTGACTATTAACCTAACACTAACACTAGCTCTATATTTCACCCTAACCTTAAACCTAATCCTAACACTAGAGGTTTAACCCCTAACCATAACCCTAAAACTAACCCTAAAAACCATAGTTCTTAAATTAGCCATTGCTCTAACCCAGGCCATAACCCTAACACAAAAGTAGCCCTAATCTGAGCCCTAAACCCAGCTTTAACCATAACCCTAGGTCTAACCCTAGCTATAACCCTATCCCTTACCCTATGCCAAACCCAAAACCTAATGCTAATATTATCCCTAATCCTAATTCTATTTCTCAACCTAACCCATACCCTAACCCTATTAGTTGTCCTTGCTCTAGCCCTCATTCTAGCTCTAACCCTAACCCAAACACTAACCGAAACCCTGACCCTTATTCTGACCCTAACACTAATCATAGGTCTAAACCTGAACCTAACCCTAAACCAAACCCTAACATTAGCCCTACTGGTAACCTTATACCTAAACCTAACCCTAACACTAGCCCTAGACCTAAACCTAATACTAATCTATCCATAACTCTAGCCCTCGACATAAAGAAAAACTTAGCTCTGGCCATAATAATAACCCTTAGCCTATAGCCAAAAACTAACCCTTCCACAAGTCTTAACCCTAGTCCTAATTCTGGCTTTCCCATTAACCATAACCCTAAACAGAACACTGACCCTGACACTAACATTAACCATATCTCTAAACCTAACCCTAACCCTAAACCTAACCCTAAAACTATACTTAGCTCTAACTTTAACCCTAAAACTAGCCCTAATCATAACAAAGTTCTTACATTTGCCATAGCCCTAACCTATTGCAATACCTAGCCCTAACCCAAGCCCTACCCTAGCTTTAACCCTAAAGGTAACCATAACCCTAATCTTAGCCCTAACCCTAAACTTAGGCCTAAACCTAGAACTAATCCTAAGCATAACACTAGCCATACCACATTACCCTAATGATAACCCTAACCCTTATGCTAACCCTAGACTGAACCCTAATCCTATACTTAACCCTAACCCTATTCATTACCCTACAACTAACCTCAACTCTAAACCTAAAACTATCATTAACCTATCCCTAAACATAATGATAACTTGAGCCTTAACCCTAAACCTTAATCTAATAAAAATCCTATCCTTACCCTTACCCCAATAATACCCATAGCTCTAAACCTGACCCTAACAAGAAACCTGAACCTTAAAATAGTCCAAGCTATAAACCTAACCCTAAAACTCTTTCCAACTGTAACTCTAGACCTGACATTAGCCCTGGCTCTAATCCTGGTCCTAATCCTATTATACACCTTAGCCCACATTCTAGCTATAAACCTCGTCTTAATCATAAACGTAACCATAACCAAACCCTAATTCTTATCCTCACACTAGTGCTAAATATAGCTATAATCCCATCCCTTAACAAACCTAACCGTAACCCTAACCCTAACACTAAACCTAGCCCTCAACCTAGGCCTAACCCCAACACTAACCCTTGCCCTCAATCTAGGCCTAACCCTAACACTAACCCTATTCTTAGTCCCAGCTCTAATTAGCCCTATCCCTAACCCAAACCTAACCCTAGCCTTAAAACTAACTCAAACTCTCACCTTAGCCTTATACCTAATTCTAACCCTATCCCTTACCATCACCCTATATCTGGCCCTAAACTTAGCACTAATCCTAGGCCTATCCTTACCCCTAGCTCAAAGCCTAGATCTAAACCTAACTCTAAATCTAACCCTAAACCTAAGACTAAACCTCACACTAACACTACCCCTAATTCTAAAACTAGCCCTAACTCTACCCCTAGCCTTAAAACAAAACCAAATCACAACCATAACCCTACACCTAGCCCTAATCCTATCTCTAATTCTAGTCCTAACCATAACCTGAAAACTAATCTGAACACTGACTCTGACCCTAACATTAAACCTAGCTCGAAACATCAACATAACCGTAAATTTAACCCTAACACTAGACATAGCCTTATCCCTGACCCTATCACTACCGCTAATCATAACGCTACATTGTACATTAGCTTTAGCCTTAACCTTAGCCCTAACCTAAAACAAAACCTAGCCTCAATCCAAGTCCTAAACTTAGTTTTTTTAATATGTATTTTTTTAGTTTTCGGTGGACACAACATCTTTATTTTATTGGTATGTGGTGCTGAGGATCGAACCCAGCGCCCTGCACATGCCAGGCGAGGATGCTACATCTTGAGCCACATCCTCAGCCACTAAACCTGCCTTTAACTGTAAACGTAAATCTAAACCTAACCCAAGAAAAGCCCAAATCCTATACATAACCCTACCCTAATCGTACATCTATCCATTACCTAGTGATAACTCATTATTGGGTGTGGTGCTGAGGATTGATCCCAGCGCCCTTCACATGCCAGGTGAGCACACTTCTTCTTGAGCCAAATCCTCAGCCACTAAACTTAGCTTTAACCCTAAACGTAAATCTAACCCTAATCGAAGAAAAGCCCTAATCCTATACATAACCCTACCCTAATCTTAGGTCTAACCCTATCTATTACCCTAATGATAACACATTATGCTAAACCTAGGCCTAAACCTAACCCTATCCATTACACTAAACCACACCTAAACCGTAACCTAACACACAAAAAAAACCCTAAACCTATAAATAACCCTACCCCTAATGTTAGGTCTAACCCTATCCATTACCCTAATGATAACACTTATGCTAACCCTAGGCCTAACCGTAACCCTATCCATTACACTAAACCACACCTAAACCCTAAACCTAACACTTTCATTACCTTAACCCAAATCCCTAATGTTAATTCAAGCCCTAAACATAAACCGTAACCTAACCCAAACCCTCACCTTTATCCAGACCCTAAAAATAACCCTAGTTCTAAATCTGACCCTTAGTATATACCTAACCTAAAACCAAATCTATCCCTAACTGTAACCCTAGACCTGACATTAGCCCTAGCCCTAATACTAGCCCTAACCCTAACACAAACATTATCCCTCATCCTGGCCCTAAACCTAGCTTTAATCATAACCCTAAACCTAACCCTAGCCCGGACCCAAATACTAACCCTTGCCCTAGTGCTGGCAGCTGGAAGTTTGCTTGAATCTTTTCCTCTGTCTGACTAACTTGAGAGACCTTCTCTTTTACTTGAATCATTATGTCTTCTCCTTCCTCTACCATTGTCTGAACTGAAGGCTTTGGACTAAGCAAACAAGATATGAACGTCCACAATGGCAATGTGCCAACTGGCAGAGTCCCTGGGCTTTTCTTTTCTATTCTTTTTAAATCTTCACCATGACGGTTCCATTGTGATATATTTAACAACTCCTCCTTAAAAAGCCATGGGCTACATTTTTGTATTGTATCAACGTATGCCCTGATTGTTCTTGATTTTACTGAGATGCCTCCTTCCTCTAACAATTTACTTAACACTCTTTCAGTTTGTTTTTTACTAATTTCTGATCCCGTATTTCTACTATAATACAACCCAACAAGATGACGCCAAACAAAACCGAGACAGAATGAAATAAAAAGGGAACAACAAAAAGTCATTATAGCCTTTCTATCCTCCTGACATGTGCATCCGTCCTTTCTCCCTATCTGTTCCTCAGACGTAAATAGTTTTTCCTCAGATGTGAGCGGTTTTTCTTCCGTCTCACTCATCTCCAGGGACAGGCAACTTAAAACAAAAGTGAAGCAAAATAAAAGAGGAATCTTAAAATGGCTACCCATCCTCTCGCCCTGCCCTCAGGGGCGAGCAGTTTCACTTACCCTCAGTCGCTCCCCGTGCAAGCCACCAAATGCCGCAGTCTGGCTGGGCACAATCAGGAGCCACTTGTCAAAAGAAACTAACTTTATTTTTAGAACCACACACGCCAAACAAAACAGCCTCTCAGGAAAAACCCTCAGAGCCTCAACTGCCACCACCGGCTTTCCACAAGCCTCTCTCTCCCACACAAGCTTCTCTCCACCTCCCACAATCCTCCTGCTCTTGAGGCCAATTGGCTGGGTCACGTGGGTGGAGCCAAAAAAGTCCCCCAATGAGCAGCTTCGTGGTCTGAAAGGGCAGGGAAACAGCCCAATGAGCATCACCGCAGAGGAGCCAATCAGCTAGATGTTGCTGGGGCCGAGGAGCCAATCAGCTAGATGTTGCTGGGGCCGCTGTGAGCCAATCATCAGCCAGCAGCTGGAAGTTTGCTGGCAGCTGGAAGTTTGCTGGGGCCCCTTTGGCTGTGGCTCTCAACACCCTAGCCCTCAAACTAACTATAACCCAATGCCTTACCCTAAATGTAATCCTAACTCCAACGCTAACCGAAGGCCTAAACCTAAGACTAACACTAGACCTAATTTAGCCCTATCCCTAACCCTAACCCTAACCCTAAACCTAAACCTAACCCTAATCCTAGCTCTAAGACTAACTCTAACTCTCATACTAGCCCTATCACTAGTTTTAACCCTATCCCTTAACATAATACTAAACCTAACCCAAACGTTAGTCCTAACCCTTGCCCTATCCTTAGCCCTAGCCATAACCATAGATCAAAACCCAACTCTAAATCTAACCCTAACCCGCAGCCTAAGCCTAAACATTATAAATACATTCATGTTTAGACTCTGTGTCTACAGGTGTTGGCTTTAATTATTATTTAGAATATACTCATTAGTTACATACAAGGCATACCATTTCTGGTGGTGTATAGAGAACTGAGCTTCAGGGGTAGGATGCTATGTTAAGGGGGAAAGGAATGAGGGTATGTGATTAATCTAACTTAGCAACTTTGGAGGAGAACTCTAATGAAAAGGCAGGGGGAATTTACGGAAGAAGGTATAAATTCAAACTGCTTTTCTGTTTTCATAAAATTACCCTATATATAAATAGTAAAAGTTAGGAGGCTGAAAGTGGAATAGAGGGAGAAAGAAAAAAGTAGAAAAATAACAAGGAAAGAAAGAATGAGAGGGAGAAAGAAAATAAGATGAAATAAAGAGGTGGTGAGGTGGGGCCTATGCAATTCCTCTAAATTATACAATTCTAGTGATTCAGTTCTTAAAGTCCAGTTTCATGTAGTGTTCTTGGTTTCACATATGTTGAAGTTGTGAGGACCAGAGGGGGAAAGCTAGAGGAGAATGGATGAGAAAAGCAAGAAAAGAAAAGTAAGAAAGAAAAAAAGGCTCTCAGAACTCTGTTTTCTTATCTTGCATTAGGTGGAGTTTTCTATTCCTGGCTTGACTGTCTGTGCTCAGGGTGGTGGAGATAGCCAGCGTGAGAGGGCTTGAGCTTCTACCTGGAGCCTCCCTACTCTTAGTCTCTGAATTGGAAACCAGGTGCCTGTACAGTTGCTGTTCCTCATTGATAGCTATACCCCCCAAAAGCTTGTGTGAAAAATCTTGAGTTATCACAGCTGGAGGTAGGGGAGTTGGAAACCGGGTACCTGATAAGCTGCAGAACCAAGCTGGTAGCAACGCCCACTGATAGATGGCGAATAAGGTTTTGCAAGATGGATTCCATCTATTACCCATGTATGGTGTTTGGTGAGGTCGGTGGTTCTGGAGTGACCATGTGCTCTTTCCAGATCTCAGTCTGGTGACCTGCAAGCAAAGCCTCTGTGTTCTGTGCTGCATTCCGTGTGTACAGAGAGCACCTGTGTGGCTGAGACTGCTGTCAGCGCCCAGAGAAACTGCACAGCCCAGCCTTCCATCTGCGCCTAGAGTACCCATGCAGCCCTAGATTTTTTCAAATTTCTATGATACTGGAAAGGATTCATCTTTTACTTAGCCTTACTAAGCTCCCCAGGTTTGGGCCTTGTCAGTTCAATGGTTCGCTGTCAGGAACAGTTTGTTTTTTTTTGGTTTCCCTTCATTATGGCTTATTGATGTGAATGAAAATTGAGCTGGAAATCAAACAGGGATCGCCAGAGGTCCTTTTAACTTCACACAATTAGTTCTCAGTGGGCACTCTCTAGTTCCTTTCTCTTGAAGGTAGGCCAAAGATGAAGCATGCAAAAGAAACTGTATCCGAGAGCCCTTAAGGAGAAAACAGAGATACATGTATGTACTGAAATAAGTCTCCCAACAATTTGATCAGATTTCTTTGATACTACACAGTATTCATCTTTTTGCTTGCTCCACTAGGCTCCCCAATGTTGTCCCTTCTAGGATCAATGGTTCTCTAAACAGGTAAGGGTTAGTGTTATGGTTAGGGTTAGGGCTAGCTTTAGAGCTAGTGTTAGGGTTAGAGATTTGTTTGTTCAAATTTCTTTGATATTGGGAAGATTTATCTTTTACCTAGCCTTACTATGTGCCCCAGTTTGGGGCCTTCTTGGTTCAATGGTTTGCTGTTGGAAATAGTTTGTTTTTAATGTCTCACTTCATTTTAACCTATGTAGGTAAATGAGAATGGAGCTGGAAATCAGAGGGTTGGTTCTAGCTGGTTGAAACTTCACATACTCAATCAGTTGTCTGTGGGCACTCTCTGGTGTCTTCATTGTAAAAGTAGCGATAAGCTGAAGCATGCAAAACAAGTTTATCCAAGAGCACTTTAGGAGAAAACAGGGCAATATGCATGTACTGAAATACCTCCCCCAATTATTTGGTCAGATTTCATTGACACTGTGCAGGATTCTTATGTAAGCTTGCCCCACTAGTCTCCCCAATTTTAGAGCTTTTATAAACAATGGTTCTCTTAACAGGTTAGGCTTAGGGTTATGGTTAGAGTTAGGGTTAGAACTAGTGTTAGGGTAAGTTTTAGATTTTTTCAACTTTATGAATACTGAGAAGGATTTATCTTTTTTCTCTTCTTAGAATGCTCCCCATATTTGGGCCTCCTAGTAAAAGGGTTTGCTCTCAGGAGTAGTTTTAATTTTCATCTTTCACCTCATTTTGCCCTATAGGGGTGAATGGAAATGGAGCTGGACTCAAACAGGGTTTGTTCTACCTGCTTGAAACTTCACACACTCAACCAGTTCTCAGGGCACATTCTCTCCTTTTTTTTTTCTTGTGGAAGTAGCCCAAAGCTGAATTAGAAAGAAACAGCTTTATCTGTGAGCACTTTAGGAGCAAGCTTTATTTTTTTTTTTGCATGGATTATTTGATATTGTACAGGATTCATTTTTTTCCTAGTCTTAGTAGGATGGCCAAGTTTGAGTTTTCAAGGTTTGCCAGTTCACTGTCAGGAACAGTTTGAATTTTTAGATTTCACTTTATTATGGCCTATAGACGTGAATGAAAATGGAGATGGAAATCAAACAGAGCTAGTACTAGCTGCTTGAAACTTCACACACTCCATCAGCTCTCTGTGGGCACTCTCTGGTTGTTCCTTGTGCAAGTACCTTAAACTGAAGCATGAAAAAAAATAATTTATCCAAGAGCACATTAGGAGAAAACAGGGAAATATGCACATACTGAAATACTTCCCCCAATTATTTGGTCAGATTTCTTTGATACTGCACAGGAATCATCTGTTTGCTTGCCCCACTGGGCTCCTTTATTTGGGGACTGTGGTGAGCTGCTTCTGCCGTTTCTGCAGACTATGGTCGCCATTACAAGATGACGCTGGCTCCGCTGTGGTCTGTGACAAACAACTCCTTATTTGGGAGAGTTGGCGCGTGGTTTTTCACCACCCTATGAGAAAGCTCCACGTGGCAGCTTCGCATTGGGGCTTGAGATGCTTTATTAAGGCTGGGAGGGGCATCTGAGGGAGAGAAGAAGAAATATCAAGGGCCTGAATAAACTGCTGAAAGAAGATTCCTGAGTTGCGTCTTCCTTGCGGGAAAGGGGTCGCGACAAGTGGTGCCGAAACCCGGGAACCAGAACTTTCAGCAGTCAGGGGTGGTGCACCGGTTAGTCCCAGGTAAGTGGGATCTGCGACCAAAGCGGGGTTAGTCCCAATAAGTGGGATCCGCGATCAAAGCGGGGTTAGTCCCAGGTAAGTGGGATCCACGACCAAAGCGGGGCAGCTCCTCTGTAAAGAAAGAGAGAGCATTACATTTTATTGCAGCTGCACTGTGTACTTTCGCTTCTACTTTCGCTTTTGTTTTCTGTGTTTCTTTTGTTGTGTCATTTCGCTTTTGTTTTTTGTGCTTCTTTTGTTGTTGTGTCATGGGTGCCACATCTTCAAGTCTGCTTCTCCTGGCCCTAGATGGCCTGTTACGGTCCAAGGGCCTGGAAGTGAAACATAGTACTTTACAGAGATTTTTACAGAAGATAGATATTGCTGCACCGTGGTTTGCATTTTCGGGCAGCCTTACTGTTCCTAGCTGGGACAAATTAGGGAAAGATCTAGATTTCGCTCGTGAGCAAGGCACCTTAGAGGGTGGCGTTATACCACTTTGGAAGTTAGTTAGAAGATGTATAACAGATGGTAAATGCCAGGAAGCTGTGAGTGAGGGTCAAGCTATTCTTGAGCAACTGCATGAGGAAAAATCTGAAGGATCATGTAGTGAAGTGGCAGAGAGTATTAAAAGTAACAGTAGTGAGAAGGCAAAAGAGCCTGAAGATAAAAATAGGAGAAGGCTCTACCCAGACTTGACCGAATTAAAAACACCTGAGAACACAAGCGACTCAGAGAGTTCTGAGGACCTTGATATATTGTTACAACAACTACATAAGATAAAAATGAAAAAGAAGAAAAAGGAGACACAGGGCACGCAGGCCTACTGTAAGAAGGGGAAGGGAGTTAACATCGGTCAACAAAACTCTGAGGAGGAGGAGGTAGAATATCTAGAAGAAGATATGGTGCCGATTGCCCCACCTCCGTATGTGGGGGGGAGCCAAGGTTCTGGGAGATCTTTTCATGCACAAGTTTGGAGGACAGTTAATACAGATATGGGACTTGCATACCCTGTATTTCAGGACAATAACAGGGGAAGATATCATGAGCCTTTAGACTTTAAGATAATTAAAATCTTGGCAGAATCTGTCCGCACTTATGGCATAGATGCCGCTTTCACTCTCACTCAGGTGGAGGGACTTACTAGATTTTGCATGACTCCCTCAGATTGGGCTAGTCTAGTCCACGCTTGTGTTTCCCCAGGGAAATATTAGGAGTCCTAAGTTGGCTGTTTAATATTTCTGGCAGTACCCAAGACTTGGAGCGAGGTAGGAGACTTAAAATTACTTCACACAATTCACAATTGTTTAATGCTACATTACCCTCCGCAGCAGTCTGTCTCCAATCTCCGTTCCTGTTTCTTTTGGCTATTGTTACATCACAGGGGATGCTTAATTGTTCTAATATTACCTGTTATTTGTCTGAGTGTTGGAATGGCTCCTGGACTATGGCAGTGATTATGAAAATTCCAACCTTTGTCCCAATCCCGGTTACTGCAGATCCAGAATCTTTTCCTATTGTTGAACTGATTAGAGTCCGTAGAGATTTTGGAATTACGGCAGCTATAGTGACAGCTGTGGCAGTGTCTGCTGCTGCAGCAGTTACAGCTGGAGTAGCCATGGCCAGCCAAGTACAAACTGCTGCCACCATTAATCAAGTTGTTCAACAAACTTCCACCATACTTTAATCCCAAAATACAATTAATCAACATATTTTGTCAGGGATTTTAGCTGCCAAACAAAGAATAGATTTACTCCAAGCTCAGGTAGAAGAATTGGCTGACTTGGTGCTTTTGGGTTGTGTTGACCAACGTGCACATTTATGCATAACCTCTGTCAGATTTAATGATTCCAGGAATGCCTCCCACATCATTGGCGAATATTTGGCCGGAAATTGGTCCATGGCAGCGGAAGACATGATCCAGTCTCAACTAACCCAGTTAGCTGTCTTGAACAGTACTCGTGTCAATCCTGTGACTTTGGGTCAATTCACCGATTGGATATCTTCTGCTTTTTCCTTCTTCAAAGAGTGGGCGGGGGTAGGCATTTTTGGTGCAATGTGTTGCGTCGGTATGTTCCTCTGTTTGTGGTTTCTCTGTCGCCTTAAGGCCCGCAGTGCTCACGATAAGGCTATGATCATACAAGCTCTTGCAGCTTTAGAAAATGGCAACTCACCTCAAGTCTGGCTTGCGCATCTTAAACAGTAAACCTTTGACATGGTTGTTACACCCCAAGTTATTATAACATTGCACTGGGATCGACATGACTTTCCTTGTTATTCTCTTAGTGTTGGAAAGCCCTTGCACTCTGCCAGTCTTACTGCCATTGCACGCAGATGGGTTTCCACACTAGTGCTTTTCTAACGCCTTAAAGTCCATGCCTTTCTTTCAGGGTGCTGTCAACTTGTGTGTCGTTATAAACAGCCACAGTTCAGCCTCAGCTATCCCCCTTCGTCCACCATCGTCACGATACAGGATGCGAGGCAAGGCACTGCACTTGAGTGATCCTTGACGTGGACCTCAAGGAGAGCATGTCCTATTGCATGCGGGTTAGACGCGTCCACGCCCCGCCCCACGAAAAAAGGCATCGGCTGATATGGGACCAGGTCTAGGGAAGGGCCCTCCTTAGGACTGAGCCATACTATGCAGCCACTTCTGCACAGTGGGATAGGACCTCTACTCTCGCCTGTATTGTTTTAAGAAAACAGAAAGGGGGAACTGTGGTGAGCCGCTTCTGCCATTTCTGCAGACTATGGTCGCCATTACAAGATGGCGCTGGCTCCGCTGTGGTCTGTGACAAACAACTCCTTATTTGGGAGAGTTGGCGCATGGTTTTTCACCACCCTATGAGAAAGCTCCACGTGGCAGCTTCGCATTGGGGCTTGAGATGCTTTATTAAGGCTAGGAGGGGCATCCGAGGGAGAGATGAAGAAAATATCAAGGCCCTGAATAAACTGCTGAAAGAAGATTCCTGAGTTGCGTCTTCCTTGTGGGCAAGGGGTCGCGGCAGGGGACAACTCTGATCAATGGTTTTCTAAACAGGTTAGGTTCGATTTTTCATTAGTTTAGGGCTAGATTTACAACTAATATTTTGTTAGATTTAGTTTTGTTCAAATTTCTTTGATACTGGACAGGATTTAACTTTGACCTAGCCTTACTATATTCTTTAGGTTTGGACCTCTTAGGTCAAGGGTTTGCTCTCCTGAACAGTTTGTATTTTAAGTTTTCATTGCATTTTGACCTATGCGTGTAAATGGAAATGGAGCTGGAAATCCAACAGGGTTGGTGCTAGCTACTTCAAACCTCACACACTCATTCTCTGGTTTATTCCTTGTAAAAGTAGCCCTAAGCTGAAGCATGCAAAGCAACTTTATGTGAGAGCACTTTATGAGAAAACGGGGAAAGATGCATGTACTGAACTACCTCCCCAATTATTTGGTCAGACTTCTTTTATATTGTGAAAGATTCATCTGTTCACTTACCCAACTTGGCTCCCCAAGTGTGGGACTTCTAGGATCAACGACACTCTAAACAGGTTAAAGTTAGTGTTAGAGTTAGGGTTAAGATGAGGATTAGACCTAGTGTTAAGGTAAGAGTTATTTTTATTTTTCAAATTTCTATGATACTGTGCAGGATTCAACTTTTTTTTTTTTACTATACTCCAAATGTTTGGGCCTCCTACATAAAGGGTTTGCTTTCAGTAACAGTTTCAATTTTCATGTTTCTCTTCTTTTTTCCATGTAGGTGTGAATGAAATAAAGCTGGAAATCAAACAGGGTTTGGGCTAGCTGTTTGAATCTTCACACACTCCATCAATTTTCAGTGAGCATAATCTGGTGTTTGCCATGGAAGTATCCCTAAGATGAAGTAGGAAGTAACAGCTTTATCTCTGGGTGCATTAGGAGCAAGCAGAATACCCATGTAATGAAAGAGCTTCATATTTTTTTGGTTAAATTTGATACTGTAGAGGATTTATCCTTGACCTAGCCTTAGTAGGCTCCCCACGTTTGGGCCTTCAAGGTACAATGGTTCAGTGTCAGGAACAGTTTGAATTTTTAGGTTCACTTACTTAGGGCCTATAGGTGTGAATGCAATGGAGCTGGAAATCAAACAGTGTTGTTTCTAGCTGCATGAAACTTCACACACTCAATCAGCCCTCTGTAGGCATTCTTTGGTTTTTCTTTGTGAAAGTATCTTAAGCTGAAGCATGAAAAACAATTTATCCATGAGCAATTTAAGAAAAAAAAAACAGGAAAATATGAATGTACTAAAATACCTCCCCCAATTTTTCATCTAATTTCATGATACTGCACAAGATTCATCTGGTAAGTTGTGCCTTTCAGCTCCCAACATTTGGGACTTCTATGATCATAGGTACTCTAAACAGGTTAGAATTAGTTTAGGTTTGGGTTAGATATAGTGTTAGAGTGAGTTTTGTTCAAATTCATTTGATGCTTGGCATAATTTTTTTAACTAGCAATACTATTTTACCCAGGTTTGGGCCTTATCCGTTCAATGGTTTGCTGTCAGGAACAGTTTGCATTTTAATGTTTCCTTCATTTTGACCTATACGGGTAAATGGAAATGGAACTTGAAATCAAACAGGGTTGGTGCTCGCTGCTGACAACTGCACACACTCACTCAGGTCTATGTGGGCACTCTGCTTTCTTCCTTTTGAAAGTTTCCCAAAGCTGAAACATGCAAAAACATCTTTATCCAAAAGTACTGTTAGAGATAACAGGGAAATATACATGAACTGAACTACCTCCCCAAATTATTTGATCAGATTTCTTTGATACTCTCTAATCTTAACAGAAACACTAGCCCTAATCTGAGTCCTAACTCTAGATTTAAACCTAACCCTAAAACTAGCCCTAACCCTAGCTCTAACTTTATCACTTACCTTAAGCCAAACCCTATCCATAATGCTTAACTTAGTCCTAATCCTAATCCATAGCCTAATCCAAACCATAACCCTACTACTCATCCTAACCCTAGCCCTCATTCTAGCTCTAACCCTAACTCAATTCATTACCCTAATACAAACCCTCAGTCTAAATCTGATCCTAACCTTAAACCAGACCCTAAAACTAGCTCTACCAGTAAACTTATACCTAAACCTAAGCCTAACACTAGCCCTAGACCTAAGCCTAATCCTCAATATAGCCATAATTCTAGACCTAGACCTAAAAAATCCTGAGCCCTAGCCCTAACGTAATACTTAACCTAAAGCAAACACTAACCCTATCCCTAGACCTAAACCTAGTCCTAATTCTGGCTTTCACCCTAAACATAACTCTAACTTGAACACTGACCTGAACACTATAATTAAACCTAGCTCTAAACCTGAACCTAACCC
>NW_026691929.1:0-2844 GCF_021218885.2 Marmota monax
TAATGGGTAGGATTAGAGCTAGTTTTAGGTCTAGGTTTATCATTAAGTTTAGGGTTAGAGTCAGGGTAATATGTAGGCTTAGAGCTGGGGTTAGGGATAGGGTTAAGGTTAGTATTAGGGCTAGGGTTTAGGTTAGGTTTAGGTTTAGGCCATGGGTTAGTGTTAGGGCTAGGTAAAGTTTAAGGGTTATGGATTGAGCTAGGGTTTGAACTAGGACGAGGATTAGGGTTAGAGTCAGTGTGAGAGTTAGGGCTAGGGTTAGCATTAGGGTTATGTTTAGTGTTAGGGTAATAGATAGAGTTAGAGGTTGGTTTTGGCCTATGGTGATGGCTAGTCTCTGGGTTAGTGATATCGTTACATCTAGTGTTAGGGTTATGTGTTTTGTTAGGATAAGATTTAGAGCTAGGGTTTGTGTTAGGGTAAGGGTCAGTGTTCGGTTTAGTGTTAAGTTTATTGTTGGGGCCAGCATTAGGACTAGGGTTTGGTCTAGGGGTATGGATAGTGTTTGGGTTAGGTTAAAAGTTATTATTAGGGCTAGGACTAAGTTTTCGTTTAGGGCTAGGCCTAGAGTTATCACTAGATAATACATTAAGTGTAGATTTAGGTCTAGTGTTAGTGTAAGGTTTAGTTTTTAGGGATAGAGGTAGTCCCAATATTAGGGTTTTGTTTAGGTTTAGGGTCAGGTTTAGACCTATGGTTAGTGTTAGGGTCAGAATAAGGGTCAGGGTTAGTCTTAGGGTTTGGGATAGTTATAGTGCTAGATTGAGGATTAGGGTTAGGACTTGTAATAGAGTTAGGTTTTGGGTTCGGCTAAGAATTAAGTTTAGGACAAGGGTAGCTTTAGGGTTAAAGTTTGGCTTAGGGTATGGGATAGGGTTAGTGCTAGTGTTAGGTTTAGGGTTAGGGCTAGGGTTAGATTTAGGATTAGGGTTAAAGCTAGGGTTAGAGCTTGGATTAGGTCTAGGCTAGGTTTTGTGTTAGCTTTAGGGCTATGGCTAATGTAAGAACTAGGGTTACAATTAGGGCCAGTTTTAGGGTTAGTGTTACATTTAGGTTTAGTGTTTGTTTAGGTTTAGGGTTAGGGTTATGTTTAGGGTAATGGATAGGTTAGGGTTAGCGAATGTGTTAGGGTTAGGCCAAGGGTTAGCATTAGGGTTAGGGTTAGGGTAATGGATAAGGTTAGAGCTAGGGTTAAGGCTAGGGTTATGGTTAGTGTTAGTGTTGGGGTTAATGTTAAGTTTAGGGATAGTGAAAGGATTAAAGTTAGGTTTAGGTTTAGGGTAAGGGTTAGGACTTGGTTTAGGTTTAGATTTAGGGTTAAAGCTAGGGTTGGGGCTCGCATTAGGGCTAAATTTTGGGTAACATTTGTGCTAGTATTAGGGATACAACTAATGTTAGAACTAGAGTTATGTTTAGGGCTAATTTTAGGTTTAGGGTTAGGGCTAAATCTAGTTTATGGTTAGGTTTAAGTTCACGGTGATGTTTGGAGCTAGGGTTAGTGTTAGGTTCAGAGTCAGGGTCAGGGTTCATTTTAGGGTTGGGGATAGGACTCAAATTAGGGGTAGGCTTAGGGCTAGATGTAGGGTTAGGTTTTTGTTTAGATTAAGCGTTAGCTTTAGTGCTATGGCTCCTTATGTTTTAGGGCTAAGGAAAAAGTTAACGGTATTTTTACAATTAATTTTAGTGTTATTGCTAGTGATAGGGTGAATTTAGGCTTAGTGGTACATATAGAGTTATGGTTAATTCTAGGGTTAGGGCTATGGCTAGGGTTAGGGCTAAGGTTAGGTCTAGTGTTTGGGTTACGGTAAGTGATAGGGTTAGAACTAGGAAAGGAGCTAGGGTGATAGTTAGAGTTAGTCTTAAGGCTAGGGTTAGTGTTAAGTTTAGGGCTGAATTAGGGCTAGGAATATGTCTAGGATTGGTGTTAGGGTTAGGCCTAGGTTTAGGGCTATGTTTAAGATTAGGTTTAGGGTTAGGTTTAGGGGAAGGGATGGGGTTATAGCTAGGTTTAGGGCTAGGGTGATGATTAGAATTAGGTTAAGGTCTAGGGTTAGGTTTGTGTTAGAATTAAGGCTAGATTTGTGATTAGGATGAGGGGAAAGGTTTGTGTTAGGGTTAGGGCAAGTTTTAGGGATAGGGATAATGTCAGGTTTAGGCTTACGGCTAGGGAGAGTTATAGTGTTAGGTTCATGGCTAGGACTAATGTTAGGTTTAGGGTAAGGCCCAGGTAAAGAGCAAGGTGTACTTTTAGGTTTCGGGTTTGTGTTAGGTTAATAATTAGGGTAAGATCTCAAATTAGCGTTAGGGTTAGAATTAGGGTTAGGTTTATGGATAGGTTTATATTTAGGATTCAGGATAAGATTAGGGTAATTTGTAGGGTTAGGCTTAGTGAAAGGGTTATGGTTAGGCCTAGGGTTAGCATTTGGGTTAGGGTTATTTTTAGGGTAATGAACAGCATTAGATCTAGGGTTAGGGCTAGGGTTTTGGATAGAGTTAGGGGTCGGGCTAGGACTAGGGTTAGGGTTTGGGTTAGGTTTAGGGTACAGGTTAGGTTTTGAGATAGGGATAGTGCTAGGGTGAGGGTTAGGTTTAGGATTATGTCTATAGTTATATTTATGGTTAAGGTTAGGGTTAGTTTTAGGGTTAGGGCTAAGGATATCTTTAGAGTTAGATTAATGGATAGTGTTAGATGTCAGGTTAGGTTTAAGGGTAGTTTTAGGTTTAGGGTTAGTGTTAAGGTTAGGACTAAGATTATCCTTTGAGTTAGGGTAATGGATAGGGTTAGATGTCAGGTTAGGGTAAGGGGTAGTTTTAGGTTTAGGGTTTGTGTTAGGGATTGGGCTA
>NW_026691930.1:0-7879 GCF_021218885.2 Marmota monax
AGGTGATATTTAGAGCTAGAGTTATGTTTAGGATAAGAGTCAGGGTCAGGGTTAGCTTTAGGGTTTGAATTAAGACTCGAATTAGGGCTAGGTTTACTGTTAGGGTTTGGTTTAAGGTTAACATCATTTTTAGAGCTAGGGTGAGTGTTAGGATATGAATCAGGGTCAGTGTTAGTTTTAAGGTTATGGTTAGGACTCAATTAGGGCTAGGATTAGTTCTTATAGTAGTTTCTGGTTTGGTTTAAGTTAAGGTTTAGGGTTAGGTCTATTGCTCGATTTTTTTTGTCTCGAGTTAGGGTTAGGGCTAGTTTTACAATTAGTATTAGGGTTAGGGCTAGTGTTAGTTTTAGGCTTAGACTTAGGGTTAGGGTTATATTTATAGTTGGGTTTAGATCTATGATTAGGCTAGAATTAATGATGGGGCTAGGGTTAGGGCCAGGGTTAAAGTTATGTTAAGGCATAGGGTTAGATCTAGGGATAGGGCTAGTGTGAGATTTAGAGTTAGTTATAGGGCTAAAATTAGAGTTAGGGATTTGCATAGGGGTAATTAGGGCTAGGATTAGGGCTAGGGTTAGTGTTCAGCTTAGGCCTAGCGATAAGAATAGGGTTAGGTTTAAGTTTAGGATAAAGAATGGCGTTATAGCTAGGTTTAGATGTATGGTGAGGGTTAGAGTTACAGTTAGGGTTCGGGTTGAGGTTAGGGTTATGATTAAGGCAAGGTTTAGGGCTAGGATGAGGGCTAGTGTTTATTTTATATTCAGGGCTACGATTAGTGCTAGGGCTAATATCAGGTCTCAGGTTATGGTTAAAGATAGTTTTAGGGTTAGGCTTATGGCTACGACTAGTGAAGGGTTAGGTTTCGGGTAAGTGTCAGGTTTAGAGCTCGGGGAATTATTAGGAAAAGTATTTGGCTTAGGTAAGGATTTAGGTTTATGGCTCAAATTAGCATTAAGGTTAGGGTTAGGGTATAGTTAGGGTTTGTTTTAAGGTTCATGTTTGGTTTATGGTAATTGATACGGTTAGCGTTAGTGATAGGGTTAGTTTAGAATTAGGGTTAGCATTAGGGTAGGGGTTATGGTTAGGGTAATTTATATGGTAGAGGTTAGATTAGAACTAGAGTTATGGTTAGGAATATGCCTTGAGTTAGTGTTAGAGTTAGTGTTAAATTTAGAGTTAGGGTTAGGGTTAGTGTTATGTTTAGCATAAAGGTTAGTTTTTGAGCTAGGGTTATGGCAGGGTTTAGGGTTAGGTCTAGGGATAAGATAATGGTAGGTTTAATATTAGGGTTAGAGTTAGGGCTAGGGTTATCATTAACATTAGGGTTAGGGTTAAGGTAACGGATAGGGTTAGTTTGGGTTTAGATTTGGTTTAGATTTAGAATTAGTGATAGTTTTAGGATTAGAGCTATGGTTATGTTTAGGTTTATGGTTAGGTTTATGGTTTGATCTAGAGTTAGGGCTATGCTGAATGTTAATTTTAGGGTTATGTCTCTGGTTAGTTTTCCAGTTATGTTTAGGATTAACATAAGCGTTCTGGCCAGGATTGTCAATAAGTTTAGGTTTAGGGTTAGGGTAATGGGTAGGTTAAATCTAGGTTTGGGGCTAGGTTAAGTTTAGGATTTGGGCTAGGTTTAGAGTGAGAGGTAGGGATTGGTCTAGGTTTATGTTTAGGGTAAAAGTTAGGCTTTGACTATCTTAGGATTAACGTGAGGGCTAGGGTTACGTGTAGGGCTAGTGTTAGGTTTAGGGTTATGCTTAAGGCTAGGTTTAGGCCTAAAATTAGCTCTATGTTTAGTGTTAGGTTTAGGCCTAGGGTTAGTCCTATGGGTAATGTAAGATCTAGGGTTATGATTAGGGCTAGTTTTAGGGTTAGGGTTATGGCTGGGTCTAGAATTAGGTTTAGGTGTTGGTTAGTTTTAGGTTTGGAGGTAGGTTTAGTGTTAAAGGCAGGGTCAGTGTTTGGGTTAGAGGTAAAGTTAGGGTTACAGCCAGAATTAGGACTAGGTTTAAGTCTAGGGTTTGAGTTAGTGTTTGGGTGAGGTAAAGGTTTTTATTAGGGCTAGGGCTAGGATTTTGTTTAGGTCTAGAGCTAGAGTTCAGGCTAGATTTGGGATTGGGTTTAGGTCTATAGATAGTGGTAGGGTTAGGTTTAGGCATAAGGTTACAAGTAGGGCTAGTGTTAGGGTTTGGTTTAGGGTTAGGGTCAGGTTTAGCCCTAGGGTATATGTTATGTTCAGAATAAGGGTCAGCGTTGGGGTTAGGGTTTGGGATAACATTAGAGCTAGAATGAGATCTAGGGTTAGGGCTATTAATATGGTTAGGATTTGGTTAGCCTAAGGATTAAGGATAGGTCTAGGGTTACCATTAGGTTTAAGGTTTTGCTCAGGGTAAGGTATAGTGTTAGGGCTAGGGTTAGGTTTATGGTTAGGGTTAAAGCTAGGTTTAGGGCTCAGATTAGGACTAGTTTTTATGTGAGGTTTAAGGCTACGGTTAGGGCAATGGCTAATATAAGAACTAGGGTTACAATTAGGGTTAGAGGTAGGGATAGGTCAAGTGTTAGGGTTAGGTTTAAGATTTGGGTGATACTTATAGCTAGGTTTAGTGTTAGGATATCAGTCAAGTCAGGGTTAGTTTTAGGGTTAGGGTTAGAACCCGAATTAGGGATAGGGTTACTGTTAGGTTTCAGTTTAAGTTTAGGATGGTGTTTAGAGCTAGGATGAGTGTTAGAATATAATTCAGGTTCAGAGTTATTTTTAAGGTTATGATTAGGACTCGAATTAGGGCTAGAGTTAGATCTAGGTGTAGTGCTTGCATTTGTTTTAAAAGTTAAGGTTATTGTTAGGCCTGTTTCTCGATTTTGTTTTACTGTTATGGTTAGGGTTAGAGCTAGTTTTATGATTAGCTTTAGGGTTGGGGCTAGGGTTAGGGTTAGGTTTAGTATAACACTAGATTCAAGGATTGGGCTAGGTTTTGTGTTAGGTATAGGTCAAGATTTAGGGGTAGAACTAATGTCAGGTCAAGATTTATATTAAGTGATATTTTTAGGGTTACGTTTATGGCTAGGTCAAATTAAAGTGTTAAGTTTAGGGAAAGGGTCAGAATAAGAGCTGGGGTATTATTAGGGTCAGAGTCAGGCTTCGGGTTTGGGTTAGGTTAAAGTTTAGGTTTAAGCCTCAAATTAGCATTAAGGTTAGAATTAGGGTTAAGGTAATGGATACTGTTAGGTTTAGGTTTCAGGTTAGGTTTAAGATAGTGATAGTTTGAGGATTAGTCTTAGGGTTAGCATTAGGGTTATGGTTATCATTAGGGTAATTTATAAGGTTAGACGTAGAGTTAGGGCTAGGGTTATGGTTAAAATGAGGGCTAGAATTAGGGTTAGGGTCCGGGTTAAGGCGAGGGTTACAGTTAGGATTAGGTTTAGGGTTTGAGCTAGGATTTTTGCTATGGCTAAGGGTTATTTAGAGTTTGGTCTAGGTTTATGGTCAGGGTTAGTGTTACAGTTATGGTGAGGGTTATCATTAGGGTTAGGGTAATAGGTTTAGATGTCAGGTTAAAGATAGGTTCAGGTTTAGGTTAGCCTTAGGTTTAGGTTTAGAATTAGGTTTAGGATTTGAGCTAACTTAGATTTAGGGTTAGGGGTTAGGTTCACTATTAGCTCTAGGATTAGGTTTTGGTTTAGGGTTAGGGTACATTTACCTTTAGGTCTAGTGTTATCATTAGGGTTAAGTTTAGGGTTCGGTAATGGGTAGGGTTCGAGCTAGGGTTTGGGCTAGGGTTAAGGTTAGGATTAGGGCTGGGGTTAGGGCTATGGTTAGGCCTTGGGTTAGTGTTAGTGTTAGGTTAAGTGTAATGGTTAGGGATTGAGCTAGGTTTAGGGCTAAGGTGAGGGTTAGGGTTACAGTCAGGGCTAGGGTAGGGTTAGGGTTAGGTTTAGGGCTAGAGTTAGCATTAGTTTTAGGGTTATGGTTAGTGTAATGGATAGAGTTAGAGCTAGGCTTTGGTCTATGTTTACAGTTAGAATTAGGGCTAAAGTTAGTGAGGTTTAGAGTTTTGGCTAGGGTTATATTTAGGGTAAGGTTTAGGGTTTGAGCTAGAGTTAGGGCTAGAACAAGGGTTAGGGTTAGGTTTAGGGTTAGGGCTAGTTTTAGGGTTAGGGTTATGCTTAGGGTTAGTTTTAGGGCTGTAATTATGGCTAGGTTTTGTGTGAGGTTTAGGGCTTGTGTTAGGTATATGGGTAATGTAAGAGCTACAGTTATGTTTATGGCTATATTTAGAGTTCGTCTAGTGTTAGGGTTAGTTTTTGGGTTAGGACAATGTTTAGAATTAGGGTTTTTGTTAGGGTAAGTGTCAGGGTTCAGGTTAGGATCAGATTTAGTGTTAGTCCAGAATGAGGACTAGGGTAGGTCTATGGATAGAGTGAGTGTTTGGTTTGGTTAAGGGATATTGTTAGGGCTAAGGCTAGGGTTATGGCTACGTTAAGGATTACGTTTAGGTCTATTGCTAGTGTTAGTGTTAGGTTTAGGGTTAGGGTTACTGGTAAGGCTAGTGTTATGTTTTGGATAAAATTTAGGGTTTAAACCTAGGTTTAGTGTTAGGGTCAGAATAAGGCTCAGGGTTAGGGTTAGGGTTTGGGTTAAATTTACAGCTAAAATGAGGGCTAAGGTTAGTATTAGGAATGGAGTTAAGGTTTGGGGTAGGCATAGAATTAGGGTTAGGACTATGTTAGCGATAGGGTAAGGGTTTGACTAAGTGTAAGACATAGGGTTAGAGCTAGGATTAGGACTAGGGATAAGACTAGGGTTAGGGCCAGGGTTAGGGTTAGGGTTAAAGTTAGGGTTAAGCTTGAATTATGGCTAGGTTTTGTGTTAGGTTTAGGGCTATGGCTAATTTAAGAACTGGCATTATGATTAGGGCTAGTTTTAGGGTTAGGTATAGAGTGAGGTCTAGTGTTAGGATTAGGTTTAGGGATAGGGTGATGTGTAGAACTAGGGTTAGTGTTAAGGTCAGAGTCAGTGTTAGTATTAGTTCTAGAGTTAGGGTTAGGTCTCAAATTAGGTCTAGGGTTAGGACTAGGTGTAGGGTTAGGTTTTGGTTTAGGTTAAGGTTTAGAGTCACTGCTATGGCTCTGTTTTGCTTGAGGGCTAGGGCTAGGGTTAGGGCTAATTTTCAAATTAGCATTAGGGTTAGAGCTAGTGTTAGGGTGTGGTTTAGGCATAGTTTAAGGGTTATATTTAGAGATAGGGTTAGATCTAGGTTTAGGACTACAGTGAAGGTTAGGGCTAGGGTTAGGTCTAGGGTTTGAATTATCATAAGGGATAGTTTAAGAACTAGGGCTAGTGCTAAGGCGAGAGTTACAGTTAGTCTTAGTGTTAGGTTTAGATATAGGGTTAGAATTATGGCTTAATTAGGGCTAGGATTAGAGCTAGGGTTAGTATTAAGGCTGAGCCTAGGTTTATGGCTAGGCTTATGGTTATGCTTATGGATCGATATGATGTTATGGCTAGCTTTAGAACTAGGGCAAGGGTTAAAATTAAGTTTAGTTCTATGGTTAGTTAGGGTTAGGTTTAGGATTAAGGCTAAGATTATGGCTAGGATTCGGGCTAGATTTTGTTCTAGTCTTAGGGCTTCATTAGTGCTAGGGCTAATGTCAGGTCTAGGTTATGGTTAGAGATAGTTTTAGGGTTAAGCTTATTAGTGTTAGGATTAAATTTATGGATATGGTTAGGTTTAGGGTTCAGGTTAGGTTTATGGTAATGTACAGGTTTATGGTTAGGAATAAGTTCAGTGTTATCCTAGGGTTAGGATTAGGATTAGGGTAATGGATAGGGTTACAGCTGGGGTTAGGGCTAGGTTTATTGTTAGGATTAAGGCTAGGGTTAGGGTTAGGTTTTGGGTAATGGCAAGGGTTAGGGTTATGGTTATGTTTAGGGTAAGTGTTAGAGCTAGAATTAGGTTTTTGGTTAGGGTTAAAGTTAGTGTTAGGGCTCTGATTAGGGATAGGTTTTGGGTTAGATTAGGGCTAGATTTTGGGCTTCAGCTAATGTAAGAACTAAGGTTACGAGTAGAACTTGTTTTAGGGTTAGGGTTAGGGCTAGGTATAGGGTTAGGTTTAGATATAGGTTTTGAGTGATGTTCAGAGCTAGGGTTAGTGTTAGGGTCAGAGTCAGGGTCAGGGTTTGTTTTAGGGTTAGGTATTGGACTCAAATTAGTGTTAGGTTTAGGGCTAGGTGTAGGTTTAGGGTTTGGTTTATGTTAAAGGTTATGGTTAGGGCTATGGCTTGGTTGTTGATTAGGGCTAGTGCTAGGTTAAGTATAGTTTTAGGATTAGCATTATTATTTCAGCTTGTTTTAGTGAGAGGTTTAGCTTAGGGTTAGGGTTTGATTTAGAGTTAGGCTTAGATATAAGATTAGGGCTAGAGCTAGGGTTAGGGCTAATGTAAAGGCAAGTGATAGGAATATGGTAAGGGATAGTGTTAGCACTAGAAATATGACTAGGGCGAGAGTTAGAGTTAGTCTTAGGGCTAGGGTTAGGTTGGGTTTAGGGGTAAATTAGGGCTAGGATTACGTCTAGCATTTGTATTGGGGTTAGACATAGGTTTAGGTTTGGGGTTAGGTTTAGGTTTAGAGGAAGGGATGGGGTTAGAGCTAGTTTTAGAGTTAGGTTGAAGGTTAGAATTTTGGTTAGGGGTAGGGTTATGGTTTGGTTTAATAATAAGGCTAGGTTTAGGGCTAGGATGTGGGCTCTGGTTTGTTTTAGGGTTATGGCAAGAATTAGGGCTTGGGCTAGTATCAGGTCTAGGCTTACGTTAGGGATACATTGAGGGTTAGATTTATGTCTAGGTCTAGTGTAAGGGTTAGGTTTAGGGTAAGGGTCAGGTTTAGAGCTAGGGGTATTATTACAGTTAGAATTAGGTTTCAGGTTTGGTTTATGTTAGGGTTTAGGTTTAGACTTGAATTAGCATTAGGGTTTGGTTAGGGTAATGATAGGTTTAGGTTTAGGGTTCTTGTTAGGTGTAGGGTAATTGATAGGGTTAGAGTTAGCAAAAGGGTTAGGGTTAGGCCTATGGTTATATTTGTGTTAGGATTGAAGCTTGATTTGTGGTTTGGATGAGGGCTAGGTTTTGTGTTAGGGTTAGGGCAAGTTTAAGAGATAGTGATAATGTCAGGTTTTGGGTTACAGCTATGGATAGTTATATGGTTAGATTCATGGCTAGGTCTAATATTAGGTTTAGGGTAAGGGCCATGTTAAGGGTAAGGTGTATTTTTAGGGTCAGGGTCAGGATTCAGTTTTGTGTTAGGTTAATTATTAGGATTATGCCTCAAATTAGCATTAGGGTTAAAATTAGCCTTAGGTTAATGGATAGGTTTAGGTTTAGGATTTAGGTTAAGATTAGCGTAATTGGTAGGGTTAGGGTTATTGATAGGGTTAGGTTTAGGCCTAGGGTTCGCATTTGGGTTAGGGTTATATTTAGGGTAATGAATAGCATTAGAGCTAGGGTTAGGCCTAGAGTTTTAGATAGAATTAGGGCTAGAGTTAGGGTTAGGTTTAGGGCTAGGGCTATGTTTAGGTTTAGGGTACAGGATATGTTTTGAGGTAGGGTTAGAGCTAGGGTGAGTGTTAGGTTTAGGATTATGTCTAGCATTAGATTTATGGTTAATGTTAGGGTTAGTGTTAGGGTTAGAGCTAAGGTTATCTTTAGAGTTAGGTTAATGGATAGGGTTCAATGTCAGGTTAGGATTAGGCGTAGTTTTAGGTTTAGGGTTAGTGTTAGGGTTAGGGCTAAGATTATCATTAGAGTTAGGGTAATGGATAGGGTTAGATTTCTGGTTAGGGTTGGGGTAGTTTTAGGTTTAGGGTTAGTGTTAGGGTTTGGGCTAGG